>NW_023615958.1:0-59084 GCF_013339695.2 Rhipicephalus sanguineus
CTCGTTTGTGCGTTTACTTTATCTTCTTCATTAGTTTCGAGTTTTTTGTTGAGGCACGTACAAAAAAAGGGTGACGACAGTGGTTCTGTTGCCGGCAAGTTAGCACGGCAGTGACGGTGGTTCCTTTATTTCGTGTTTTTACGGTTTTGCTTGTTTGTGCGGTATCGTTTTTGCGTCGTTTTTTGCCGCTGTGATGAGTTTACCGTGTGTGTGAGGCGTGTGTTGTATGCATACACAGAGGCTCTGGTCACTACTCCGCTGTTGTTTGTAATTGGAGCCCTGTGCATGTGTGTGTGTGTGTGCGTGTGTTTGTGCATGTAGGAAGTAGCAGCCAGCCCGACTGGAAAAAGGTGCACGATGTAAGACCACAGGATACCTCGCATTGTGTCCGTTGTTCTGGGTTTTTCACACCCAGCCTCGACCCTAACATTATTAGCTCTACGTTTTATTTTCTTTGAACTCGTTGTATTGCTGACTCTTCCAGTGTGCGTAGCATAGACCAAAATCAAATCTCTTTATCTGTTTTTCTTCCGCCGTGCTTCCTTTTTATAGTTCTTTTTTCGTTAAGTCTAGTATGCATTATAAGCACTTCCTTACATGATCGTGGTCAGTCATTAGGAGTGGCAGTGCGCTTTTAAAGCATTTTACGCGCCCCACCCAATACTTTGCGGTGCCCTAGTGACGAATGAAGCCTGGTGAATTTATTGCGGCGTGTTTTATCGTGTTCACATTCATGTCCAGTGTATTCCTTGTTGTCGAAGTATGAAAAAGCAGCTTTGGTATTGCATGCCCTTGCATTTTTTTTTTTAGTTCCATTTTGTGTGGGCTGTCATTAGCATTTTCACCGCAGCAATGCTCCTCACTTCCCGTTTCTTCATCGTTTTTTTTTGCTGTGTCTCTGTGTTACACGTAGGCATTGCACGCATTTAACCTGTAGCTCCGCTGCTTTGGTTACCGTACTGTACATAATCCATTTGCGCGCCTCCACCGCGGTGCGCCGTTCGACGCGAACAGGCGACCGACGGGGACGTGTCGCATCATCGAGACGCGCTTTTTAGCGACGCCCCATGTAACCTACGTTTCCTGCCTCGTCGCCGACGCGGCCCAAGTATTCCGCGTCCGGAAGTAGGCAGCCCGCAGCAGTGTAGTAGCTGGCATAGCTCGTTTCACAATAACGGTTAGCACTGTATATCTCTCTCGCTTTCTCTCGGCTCTCGTCTAGTAGCAGCACGCTTGTGGCTTTTGGCGGGTGAAACCCCTTCGTCCCCTGCAAAACCCCCTCCCATTTCCCCTCGTGGTGTACATTTACGCTTTTTGCTTTGTATGCACAGTATGTACTACTCTCCCCGCCCGACTACCCGTACTAACTATTCAAACGCTTGGTCCAATCAGGGTTTTTTTAGTAGTGCCATACATGTGTAAGGTCGCACGCTACCAAGTATCGAGTTGCAAGCAAAGTTATTCGTAAGCGCAGACGCATGTTGGTTGGTGTTTTTACTCCGTCGCTAACGTATTTTACCGTGCTGTTGTTCCTTTCTGTGGCTCTCTGGATTAACTTTATTTTTCCCGGTGCTCTCTTGTAACACGCGGCGTTGGAGCGCTGCGGCGGGCATCGGATCTACGAAACGAGTATGCATACTGCTTGAGTAACAAAATATTCTTCCAGGGGTGTGTTTATCGTTTTCTTCGCATCTTTCCGACCTTTTCTCGCCGCCGCTAGTCGTGTTTACGCCTCCCCTTCCTCTGCTATGTGCAACGTATACTCATTTGTATCCATTCAATGTATATAATTATCAGTCAATGTTACGTTTCAAGGAAATAAACAGTCCAGTACTCCCAATCCCGTGTCTCTCTTCTCTTTCGTGCCCACTGCGGTACACACATGCGTCGGTGACGAGTTGTCTGTTGAATCTGTTAATGCCACATAACGTGGAACACATCACTTCTCTAGTGGTTGGAAGTAGTGACGAGGAAGTCATGCTGTCTATAAATGTATTAATCAGTAGAAGCTGCTTTTAACACTTCAAGCATCTTAAGTGGCTCGCCACCATGCTTGGCCATTGCAAAAAAAAAAAGGTGGTGTGTAGGTCATGCATAGAAAATTGTAGCCGTGTGCTGTGCCAGTGAAATTGTGAATTGAACCGAATTTCAAAACAGTGACGCAGAGTTTTGATGAAATGTACAGAGGGCCGTTGACACTCATCATGACGAAAAACAAACACAAATTTATTCTTGATCGGTGGTCATTACTTGTCTTTATTGTCTCGTTGCTCCTCGGGAGTACGCACTGCACGCGGCCTCCCCATTATGGACAGAAGTGAAATTCAGTGTGGAGGATGGCAGCTTGTCTTTCTGTTGAACTACCGCGCAAACAACCGAGACGAAGAGGAAAGGAAGAAGGACAAACAAGGTGCTTTGCCCACACTCTCTTCAGCCGGAAGGAGGAGGGTTGCCTCGGAAATCCACCTTTGCCGGTTCTAGATGTACATGTTGCTAGTCTGGTCTGTCCACGTTCATATTTGCTGTAGCTCTGAGTGAGCAGCAATATTCATTTGCTTTTGTTGTTGCCTCTTTAACTCTCACTTCCTAGGGGAGAGTTTTTCTTCCGGATGCTATAAAATCATGGATCCTAGTCCTAGAAAGCTTTGCTGCAAAATGATGAATACAAAGTGTTGCATGGTTTAATTCTGACTTAGTACTGATGGCTGATTCAGTGTGACGGATATTGTGGACAACTAATTAGGGCATAACGAAGTCTAGTTTGAACCTGTCACGCATTTTTTAAATACAGCTTTGCTTACTTTGCTGTCGGGTTCGCAACGCCTCAGACCGAGGTGGAAATCGTCATTACCGACTCTCAGCAGACTTGTCGCAGCTTCACCAGTGGCAGAATTGATACCAGCACACAGTCAGAATCATCACCCAAAAACCTCTTTGCGAGACTAGACGTGATAATCTTGGCGCCAGCTCATCACGGCATCCCTGGCAACGAGGTCGCTAACTTTGTGGCTCGAGATTTGACTCACCGAAAGCCGAATCCGAGTGCATGCATCCTCTAGTCACGTACCATGACATTACACAGCATTATAAGCTAGCTCACCCGGAGAACATGTCCTACCACACATGTTGCTACCCAGAGAGCAGCTTTAATGAAAACCAATAGACAATGAAGCCAAAGGTACGTGCAGGAGACGTTGTACTCTTTTAACTGTATTGTAGTAAATGTGATATGAATGAAAAAGTATAGTGGACGAAAAGACGACTTGCTGCCAGCAGGGACCGAGCGCATTATCCGAAAGTTGCAGGTTCGGTCCCTGCTGGCGGCAAGTTGTCTTTTCGTCCACTATACTTTCTTCTCATTTATATCATAATTACTACAATACAGTTAAAAGAGTACAATAACGTCTCCTATACCTACCTTTGGCTTCATTGTCTATTGGTTTTTGTGTCAAACAAAGAAACAAGCCCTTAAATTAACCCTTCTTTCGTTCATACCTCGAGAGCAGGAAAGATTACTCCGGTCTCTACAGGTTAAAACATTCCCATACCCAACCAGAAATCATCACAGAGCCCTTGTTCGGTCTCCTCTGCAATGCCACTTCTACGGAGAATCTGGGCCCATCCAAAATAAGGTAGGAGGCTGCCAAAGATAGTCACTGAAAACCCCCCAACCCTTGCCACACCCACGAGCTTTGGGAGAGAGCCGCGGCCAGCTTTAACCTCGACGATCATCTAAGGCTGGTCGCGAGGGCCCAGGATGCTGGCGGTGCTCAAGGCATCCAGGGCTAAGGGCCCCTTGTAAATAAGGATGCTTATTCTCTCTTTCTCTTACAATGCCTACATCATTAGGCTGGCCTCCTGCCTTGCCAACATACTATTCGCTGTCACACGAAGTGGCTTCGGATTCGCAGTCTTTTAGGTGCAAAGGGTTACTTGGGAATTTACGGTTGTGAATCTTTTGCCAAACGGGACACGCTGTTGAGCGAATTTTCGCATTAAAGGGGCCCTGCAACACCTTTCCAAGTAATCATCGAATCGCTTCATTAAAGAGCGTATTCCCTCACGGATCGACTGCCGCATAAATTTTTGGAATCCGTGAAGTACGATCGAGTGGAGTTGCAGTTATTTGTCGCACGCTTCAAGCGCTTTCTCACCTTTCATTGGAGCGCTGAAAGCTACGCAGGGAGGGGGATGACAAGGGGCCAAGAAGATGCGTCCTTTGGTCAGCGCGCGTCGTGACCTTGAGCACTTTTTTTTCTTCGAACGCGAGGCTTTCAGTCTAATCGCGAGCGGGCACGTGGCGGCATCCCGCGGCGGCCACGGTAACTATGCAGCTCGAGGCTCAAAACAACTTCGGGTTTACGGCATCATTTGTCGAGAGAAGAGGGAACGATTTCTAGCTGACTGAGAACTAATTGTAAATTCAAGGCCGCGTGCTGCGCTATAATGTTTGGCTCGCGTGCCCTCAGGAGCCTCGACTACCGATCGGCAGCGTTTTCTGACCATGCTGAAAAAGTGTTGCAGGGCCCCTTTAAAGGCGCACTAAAAAAAACCCCGCATTTCCCCGAAGGGGAGTATGAGGAAGTGCGAAGCACGGGGTGATGCTATGAGGGGGCGCGCGCGACTAAACTGCAGAGCCGAGCGAAGGAGACGGCAGCGAGAGAGCACGCGCCAGCCGACCCACGGAGGTCTGGCCGTTTTTAAGTGCAAAGCACTTTTACTGATGATGATGATCTGTCTTCCGAACTCGTTCCAAAGAACCCGCAAGGCGTTCACCTTGTTGGCGGCGTTGCGCACGCCCGAGATGGGGCTCAGGTTGTTGTCGAACCACAGTCGATCGCACACCACTGACCTCCATTAAAAAGGCTGGACGGCGCATCCCCGCACTGCGAGGCGGGCGCTTGTGAAGCCACCGGAAGGTGCCCTGTTTGTCCCGGAAGCCGGCGTCTTCTGTGCGTCTCAGTCGCGCAATTCAAATATACTCGGGTACCAGCTGTTGTTATGACCGTTTTTATTTTTTATTTTTTCAAACTCTGCGATTACGCCTCACTTTAGACGCCGACGAACGCTACACGAAAGATGACAGACGCCGTGCCGACACCGTCCGAATACGGCGGAGTGCTGCAACGTACAAAATGCGTAAAAATTAATGCAACTTTGAGGTGCTTACGCGTGAAATGTTTTCCCTGACGACTTTTCCGGTCGATTCATACAGTTTACTGCGCTACAAGCAGGTATTTCTTAAAAAAAAAGAAGAGAAAAGCTCTTTTCCGGTGCTCGGCTCGCTTCGCACGCTTTCGTTGGGCGTCTCGCCGCCGGCCTTCATCACCACAGGCAATGCGCGGGGCGCGCGCAGCCACGGAGCGGAGGGCGGAGCGCGCGCAGTCACGTGGGGCGTGACGTTGCTGCGCCGTTGCTACAGACGCTCCTCGCGCCGTTGCTATGGGACGGCGGATTCAGGGTCGCTTATAAAGTGCATTCGCACTTAAAAAGCTATTTTAATTTTTCCAAACCCCGTACTCTGCAGCAATTGACATCGAGAAGTATTCAGGTGAAAGGGAAAGTTTTGTGATGAGGTAGCAAACTTGGTCCACATGGTGTGGACATGGCCGACTCGGTATGATAGCTCGCGCACTCTAGAACCCTGGGAGACTGCTCCGCAGCCCTGTCCCCAACGTCCAGCAGGACATATCATCGGTCAAGACCGTGCTGCTGCCGTGTCTCAAGGGATCTGCTGGCCGACGGGGGTGGTGGACTTGACGTTCATTGGCCGGTGTTCTGATAAGGTTCTCTCTCTCTCTCTCTCTCTCGTTTTCTCTCTCCTGTTTGGTAAATTACCCTTTCGCAATACCGAAATCACAACTTGCGCGTGAAAACGCGCGAAAAGAAAGCGCAGAAAACTGACGTCACTGCAAGAAAACTTGCTGTGACGTCATTGATTTTGACGGTTTACTAGAACTTACACAGTTCTTAATCGGTAAAATGAAGCACATTGTGTTCTAAGAGAGACAGAGAGTTAACGTATCAAGTTCGAGGAAATTCGTTGAGTCATTGAGGTAGGTAAAAAGAGGAAAAACAAGCGGGAATGCGTGACGTCCCAGCGACAAGCATGTGCAAATCTCGGCGCGAAATTTAAAAATGAAGGTTTCTTATTCTGTCAATAAACATATATATGAAGGTGAAATTAGCGACCGTGGAGATTTCAAATAACAATACGTAAGTCGAAATTGATAATTGTTTCAGTTTAGTGTCCCTTAAAAAAAATAGCGAACAGGTGTGAGTGCATGTGACGCTGCACGTGAAATACACGGACCGGGTGGTTTATGGCGCAAGACCATGAGAATGAACAAAGGCGCTGAACTTGTTCCTCCTAAGGTTCTTGCACTCATAGGGAAGCGAGGGGAGCAAGGTTCATCGCAGCGCCCCCTCACCCCCCGCCCCCCCTTTCCACCTTTTTCCGAGCTTCGCGATGGATGCTACTATAGCGATAGCGTGAATTCTCACAACGGCCTGCCTTTGGTTCCTTCGGGTTTCTGGGGGTTATGGTGGGAAGCGAACAGTTCCTGCAATGCGACATTAGTTGTGTTCGGCCGCCATTATCGTCAAAAACCTGCGGGGCCATAACCCTGCACATTATACGACGGCGGGACAGGTTCGTCCGACTGAGTATACGTATGGGGCAGATGTTGTGCCCCCATGCTTCTCACAAAGTCCTGCCATTGGTCCCCGGTTTCTGGTGTAAAGGTGGGATCGTATTCCGTGCACAAAGAAGCCTTTTGCGCTTGTACTTAAGGTCGAATTTCAATTTACCGAATTTTAGTTTCGATACAACGAAGTAAATTGCTGATTTGATCAACTTTTTTTGTGTCGAGGTTTAACTGCACATGGTGTTCATGGACATGAAGTTGTGAAAAGTGAAATACTTCGTTATATCGAGAATATCGTCATATTGGAGTTCGTTATATCGAGGTTTAACTCTATTAGTAATATATCCTTCAAACTGACGAATTATACTGGCGGCAACAGGTAGATAAGAACTTTGTTATTCGAAGTAAACAGATTAAAATCGGTACCGCGAAAAACGATCTCTCCTTGGCGGCATGTTTGGATATGAACTCACGAGATTGAAGGACCCATCCAGGAACGGCACAGTTCTGCGTTTAATATTAAATATAATAATAATAATAATAATAATAATAATAATAATAATAATAATAATAATAATAATAATAATATAATAATAATAATAATAATAATAATATCTGGGGTGTTACGAGCCAAAAACCGCGATATGGTTATGAGGCACGCCATAGTGGAGGGCTGCGAAAATTTCGACCATCTGGTATTCTTTAACGTGCACTAATGATCGCACAGTACACGGATCTCTAGCATTTCGCCTCCGTCGAAATGCGACCGCCGCGGCCGAGATCGAACCCGCGACCTTCGAGTCAGCAGCCTAACACCGTAACCACTGTAACACCGCTGCGGACGTTCGTTATTGAATGGCTCGCAATTAAAAAAAAAAATCCTGACGAGAGCTTCCCAGTGCGACATGGTTGAAGCCAACTTGTGACACATGCACTGGGACATTGACAGGTAGACAGCAAACGTACTCAAAGATTGCGCCTTAGTAGCGGCCATTTCATTCGCCGTACGACCGTACTACACACATGCAGTCAAAATATAGTAGAAAGAACCATAAGCGTGCGCAGGGTTCCCCTTCAGGGGGGGCGAAGGTTCGTCGCAGCGCCCCCCTCCCTATTATGTCAATGTATGCGGCTGCCTTTGCGCCCCTCTTCTCGCACCCCCCCCCCTTCAAAGTATAGGGCTGACTTTGCGCCCCCCCTTCTCGCCCCCTTGCCCCCCCCCCCCCCTGCGCACGCCTATGGAAAGAACGTGCGTACAATATATTGCAGTTGAAAATATCTGCCAATGTATCTGCTATCATACTCGTGTACGCTTCAAACCGCACACGACATGCGGAACACGCACCAGAAATCACGTTGAGTAAACTCACATACCTGCACGAAACCTTTCGTTCGAGAATGCAACGACGTGTTTATGTGAAAACAAGCAAAAGTATACTCACCAACTTTCGTGTGCAGCCCTTTCACTGAGCGTGTTGTTTCGTTCCCTACGCATGCATGTCAAGCCGCGAATTTCAAACGAAGCACCGTCAAGCTCTTGCTGATACTAGCTCACAAAGTCATCGCAAAGAAGTACATTCAGTTATTCTTTTAACTTCTCAGAGAGATACTGGCGTAATTGTTACACGTGGTAAACGGAAATACTGGAAGGAGACGCTCGGGCCGAGCAGTTGCCGGCCAGGTATGCCAGGTTAAACCACCTGTTGCAACAGCAGTACTATCACCACCATCGTAAATTACGTTTCGTGTACAAGTGTCATGCACTGTCCCCCCTTGTATGTCATTCGCGTGTATATGTGGCATGCCAGAATCATCACTCGACACCTGGAATAGAAAGCCGGACGACAAACCAGGCTATAACATATGTCCAGGGTTCTCATCAAACATTCCTATCTATCTACCCAAAAGCAGCGAGAATTTCAATTTCGACGCAGGGACCAACAAAAGGCCAACCGCGCGGAGCATTGGGATAACCGTTGCCAAAAAGGAGATGAAAATTCCCTAGATTAACGGTTTTTTTTTTTTTTCAAAAAACAATAGGCGACGAATGCAGAATGTCTAGGGATTTTAGCCGTTGCGCCTGCCGAGCCTGGGCCCTTCTGGGCCCCCGAGGCGTCAGTCGGCCGGAGTCAAGCGAGCGAGGTGGGTGTGTTTTGCTTCGCTCAGTTTTTTTTAAACCTTTATCAGGCCCTGATATCGTTCTTTAGCTTGTCGAACATTTTATCGCACCTTTTAAATCGTAAAGCGCGGATCACGCAATGTCATATTGAAGCGGCGCGTTTGCTCGTGTGACCGAGATAAGTTCCGTGGCCGAAGTTAGTCGCGGCTTCGAAAAGCGTAGCTTCCCGCCCTTTTTGATAGTCTGTGCGCGGGTGCGATTGTAAGTACCATACATTCTTGCATCTCTGTGAGCGTTACTACTGCGTCACCGTGGTTACGTTTCGTGCTCCGCTTGGCGACACTGGCATGGACAACTTCGTCATGCTGCCCAGCAAGGCCAAAGGTGATTGAACTGTGTTTGTTTCGGTCGTGCGGTCGAAGCAACAAGTTGACAGTCGTCCGTCTGCTTCGGTCATGATGCCGCCATCTTTCGACAGGTAAGTGATGCTTCTAGCTTTATTCCGGTGTCACACGGTCACTTTTGATCGGGCCTTAGCCGGATCTCATTTTCTTTATCGTGATTGGCTCTATTACGCAAACTGCCAAAGGGGAGTCAATCCCTTTTGCGAAATTTGATCCCGATTGGGCTTAATCGCGATCAGCGGCGCGCCGTGTGACACCGGCATTATGCTCTAATCATATGCCACAATCCTTACCTTTGCAAGTCATGTTTCCATGTAAGTGCACTTTGAATACTATATTGAATTGTTTTCGTCTCCGCAATTTTTGCGTCACTCATCACGTTGTGGGGGAGTTCGATGAATGCTGTATAAGCCGTGGTTTGCGGAGGTTTGGGGGCGCGTCGCATTGGAACGTTACGTTGTGTATTTTCCGCGCATTGCATGTTGTGTTTGGCCAAAACCATGGTTCTACGCACCTGAACCAATGCTCCCCCCCCCTCCCATCACTTCCTTGGCCGTATACCTTTGCTGCCAGAATTACCGGCTGAATTGTCCCTAGCTAGACATATATATATATATATATATATATATATATATATATATATATATATATATATATATATATATATATATATATATATATATATATATATGTATATATATATATACGTGTGTGTGTGTGAGAGAGAGAGAGAGAGAGAGAGAAAGAAATAAGGGAATGAAGGCTACGTTAGAGCCAGCTATCCAATCATCATAACAGTAGTATTGAAGAAACACACAAATACAATAAAAATTAGGAAGAATACTACTGGAATGAACCTTACATAAAAAAAATGTTTGAAATTATGGCTACAACCATGACAGATATATTTGTGTACCTGAACCATTGCTCATCTTCGCGAAAAGATTAAAAAAAAGCTGATTTTTTTTTTTCAAGTAAGACATTTTTTCTTCAACACTCAGCATCACAAAACGTGATTGTAGGTGGAACTCCGTCGCAAAATTTTGTTGCGGGAAATGCAAACCGTGGCGACAGAAGTTGCCTTAATTGGCTTTCCTGTTTGTGTAATTACACGTGATTTTTATGAATGTATCCCTTACAAATAAACTTACAGCCTATCTGCAGGAGTCACCCCTGATTGGGAATGCGGAAAGAAAAGTGACAGACTTTCTGTCACCCCTTGTCACCTCCCAGTAGGCAATTGGAACACCCTTTCTGCAGAAAGTCTGCAGAACATTTGTAGCCGCCAGGATGCAGCATGCCGGCAGAATGTCTGCAGAACGTCTGCAGAATTTCTGCAGCATTTCTGCAGAATGTGTGCGGAGCTTTGTCGCGGATGAAAAAAATAAATGAGCTACCCTTTGCGTTAGCACCACGAGTCAAGTGACATGCAGCATCCAGGGGTAGAATACCGTACGTACACCCACCAACACACGACCACAGCGTACACGCAACAACAGCAAAGTAAATACCGCACACTCGCGCTTCACAACCTAACACCGACCACCCGGTATATGTAGCCATGGCATCTTGACCTGCCATTCAGTGCCGGTGGGAAAATTCCTACGCTTCAAAATTTTAAATTTACACGTTCACAGAATGCATGTAAATTTATGCTGGATGTTAGGTAGCCATAAAACACACAGATCTGTTAATCTACACCCGCCAAATGTGCAACGCTATTTTAATTAGCGAATTCCAATTACCAGTTGGCAGGCTGTCGCATGGTGCTCCAGAAAAGGTGCGGCCTTTCTGCAGAAATTATACACGCCATGAACAACCCAGGTGCAGTGCACGTGAAGACAAGTGACAGACTTTCTGTCCCCCCTTATCAGTGTGTGACTGAAAGGTGAAATCCATTTAATCATTATTATGAAATGTGTCATGGTCCAGATTATATAGATACATACATATATATTATATACATCCACACGCACACACTCTGGGCGCACATTATCAGAAAATGCTGCTTGCCGTCTGCTCGGGGTCTGCAGAAAATCTGCAGACCAGGTCTACAGAAAGGTCAAGTCTACAGGGAGGTGACTGGGGTGACTGGGTGGTGACTCATAGGTGACAGACAGGTGAAACCAATTTTTGTAAGGGATTGCTCATGCGACTAAAGCTCAGTTCAATTCATTTGACAGCCGTAGCTCGCGTTCGTGTTTTATCGCGTGTTTTTACTGCATTCTGAGACACTGTTAAGAAATGAATACCTGAGAAATAGCGCGATTGCAAGTTCTGCATAATTTTGCAGATTGAATTCTAAAAAGACACTGATATGCTACTGACTCGTGGGGTTTTGATCGAATAAAGGCATTGCTGCCGTTGTAACAGCCAACATTAGCCTTTATTCAACAGCTAGCTAACGTTAGTCAGCGCTAGTACAGTGCAAGTATTTACGCTTGTTGAATTTGGTCAGAAAAGGTATGTTATCAGAACACGTCACACCCCTCCACAAAAAGATGAAAGAGGCCCCACGAATAAAACTGTACGAACAGCAAATATTAGAGAGTTTGAGAATTGGCGACCCAAGACACTGGGTCCCCAAGCTGCGTTGGGTAGGCTACTCTTGCGTTCGAAGGAGCAGCAGAGTTTGAGAATTGGGTCAAACCAAGGAGGTTAAAAAAAATTGCTGGAGTGGCGATTATTGCGCAATAGTGAAGCCGTGCCCACCAAAAGATGGCGGCTGCGCCCGCCATCTTACTAGGGGCACGATAAACCATCGGCGCTTGGCGAAGGAAAGCGAGCGTTTTCCACACACGCCAGAGAAGTTTAATATGGCGACTTTTACGGGTCACATACTGCTGCAAGTGTGTCTTTGTGTTAATAGTTTTCCTAAGTAAACCTCAAAGTCATGGCAAATTTTATTCGACATCAATCGTCAATACTCCTCTCCACGGGTTAGTTTTGGCGGCAACAACGATCTTTTATTTTGTAATTAACATAGCAGTTACACTAACAGATCAAGGCCATTTGACCTCTAAGTAGGCACAGCCAGAAAAGAGCATGTTTCCGAGCTCTTTGGTGGGAAAAGCTGGTTTCACTTTCGCTGGCAAGGCGTTTCGAGAGCTTCCACTCCAGAATTTTTTTTAAACCTCCTTGGGTCAAACGCTGGCTTGGGGCAAACGCATCGGGCGCCACACGTGGCGAAATTAACCCATATATACCCAGTGTCCTACATATAGGACGCTTCTTTGATGCACTCTAACATCCTTATTTCTTTAGCTGATGTCTAGCGCCACCTACAGCACATCAAGCAGGCCTCATTCTCAACGTGTGCAAGCCTAGACATTGCTTGCTTTTCATGCTGCCACATGCCGACAGCTTTCTCTGGGCAAACGCGTGCTTTGTGTGAAAGACGTCATGGAGAGGAAGAAGTGCACGTGAAATGCCGACCGCTTTCTCCGGGCAAACGCGTGTTTTGTATGAAAGACGTCATTGAGAGGAAAAAGTGCAATGTCGGTGTGCACGTGAAATGTTTCAAGGCTTACCACACCCGCACATAGCACCCCTAATGCCCAGTGTCCTATATGCAATGGACGGCTTGAAAAACAGTGTTGCGTTTACATGGCAGTAAATAAATAACTTGTGCTTTCTTTTGAGGGTAGAAGTACACTTTTCGGCGAAAAAAATATTTGTTTTGTCATTTTTTCTGAGTTTGGGCATATATGAGTTAAAATTATGTGAGACGCGGGCCATACTCAAGGAGGTTTAAAAAATATTACACCATCTCCCGCTAAAGGGAACCATGTGTGGATGCGAAGCAGCGGGGAGACACTGGCGCTCATCGCGGCGTTGCGCAAGAGAGAATGAGGCGCGCGAGAGGGGGGGAGCGTAGGAGGGCGCTCATCGCGGCTTTGCGCACGAGAGAACGAGGCGCGCGAGAGGGGGGAGCGTAGGAGAGGAAAGAGAGGGGGAGGGGACGCGCATGCGCAGTGGGGGTGTGGACGCCGCGGGAGGAATGGACATAGCCCCCGCCTTAAAAATTCTGGAGTGGAAGCTCTGGCTCTCGCAATGTCTTGGCATCCAAAGTGAAGCCAGCTTTTGCCCACCGAAGATTTCGGAAACATGCTCTTTTCTGGTGGTCAGATTGGCTTCGACCTGTTAGTGTAAATACTGCATTAATTATAAAATAAAAGATCGTTGCTGTCGACGAAAGTAACCCATCACGAGGAGGATTGGCGACTTGATCTCCAATAAATTTGCCATGACTTCGAGGCCTACTATCGAAAACTAGTAACACAGACACACTTGGAGCAGCAACTGACCCATAAAGTTAACACATTACACTCGTATGGCGTGCAAGAAAAACGCGCCCCTTTCCTTCGTCGAACGCAGATGGTTTATCGTGCCCCTACTAAGATGGCGGCTGCAGCCGCCATATTTTAGTGGGCACGGCTTCACTCGTGAGCATTAAGTGCCACTCCAGCAATTTTTTTAGATGCGAAGCATCTCTTTCTCGGGGGTATGTCCCGCGGCGTTGGCCTGGTAGTCCGCACTCACACTGCGCATGCGCAACTCTCCTCCTTCCCTCTCTCCAACAGCTGCGCGTTACTCTCTCCACTTCTCTACCAGCACCTGCTTGCGCTTCTCCTGCGTTCTCGCTTCTGCTCTCGCGGTGCATGCGCTACTCTCCTCCTCTAGTCTCCTCTCCTCCAAGTGGCAGAACGCTGCGCGCGTTCAGTCCAGCGCTTGCTTCGGTTGACTCCTCTGAAATGCGGGCTCTACATGCCGAAATTCTCTCCTGCGCAGCGCCGCGATGAGCGCCAGCACATGCGCGTGCCCTCCCCCTCTCTCTCCTCTCCTACGCTGCCCCCCTCTCGCGCGCCCGTCGTTTGAGGTTCCCCGCTCGCCCTGTGAGAATTAAGGCCAGGCTTGAGGGAAGACACGACGCTTTGAATGGATGGATGGATGCAGCTTACGGCGAAAGACTTCGCCCCAGCTTGAGAAGCTGGCGAGCCAGCTCCTAAAAAAATCACAGCATATCCACGTGGTGAATGATGATGAGTGGGGCGAAGCGAACTCGCGCTGCAGCACGGCGATGGCATTGGCGCGAGCCTGGCCCTTCTTGATGGAAGATATTGTGACTAGATTGTTTGAGAACCACAATCTGTTGCACACACCGCAACTATGGCCGAAACTGTTATCAAGGAAGTCCCGCTGGAAGCGCGCGTCGACGCCTTCGGGCAGAGCCCGCCTGATGCGTTTTGCAGCCACTTCACGTGGTCGCACAGCCTCGGGCTCTGCCTGCCGGTACGCGCGCTTTCTCGCCGCTTCACGGTCCTTCACATTTTGAAGATCCGATTCGCGCCGCAGCCGTGCAGCTTGTCGAGCAGCTTCGGCCTCGCGGGCTCGAATGGCGGGGTCTTCGCGCCGCAGCCGCGCAGCTTGTCGAGCAGCTTCGGCCTCGCGGGCTCTCACCTCAGGATTCTGTCTGCGAGCGCGCGCTGCCGCCGCCTTCCGTGCCCTCCGTTCCGCAGCCTTGTCTTCCATCTGGCGACTGCGAGCTAAAGAGAAAGCGTGCCAAGAGGGAGCCTCATGTCGCATTACTTCTGAAATGTTATCTTCGGGTGTCGTTGAAAACACGAGACGTAGTAGAGAAGAAAGAACGCCACACAGGCGAACACGCACGAGAGTGTCACTCGTCAACGTCGTCTTCTTCTTCTACTGCATACCAGAACGCGCGCTTCTCACGAGCTAGAGGTGGCTACTACAACGCTACAAACAAACGGAGGATGGACAGACCCACGGCATAAGGAGCTTCGCTCCTAAAAAAAATTACACCATCTCCCGCTCAAGCGAACCATCTCCCCGCTGCTTTGCATGCACACATGATTCCCTTTAGTGGGACATGGTGTAATTTTTTTTTCAACTTTGAAGTCCTGTACCAACTAGCCTGCCTTTCGCCGCTTGTACAGCTTCCACTTCGCTTTGCACAGCTGCGCAGAGTCTTCAGCGGTCGCCGGCCACGGTTGGAACTCGAGTTTAAACATCTCTTCTGTTAAAAGTAAGTACTTTCGTGCTCAATATGATTTGCAGCACGAGCGCGCATTCGCGTTCCACGACGCGAGGTCGGTAGCATGCCCAACGAACGCCAACGGAACGCGATCGTGCAAGTGCTGCGGCTTCGCATCGCCTCATGGTCCCCTTTAGCGGGAGATGGTGTAATTGTTTAACCTCCTTCGCCATACTCCGCGTCGTTTTTCGTCCTTGTCATTTTGTGCGCTCAAAAAGTGAAACATGAATTACCAACATGCCCAAGCATACGCTCTTTGATAATGCGTCGTTGCCCGCGCTGAGTCTGCGTCGTCTCGCTGGCGACCCAAGACACCTTGGGGACCCACGCTAGCTTTCGATTTTCGGGGCTTGGGTCAACGCGAGCGCAAGAGCCCAAGAGTGGCTCGAGTTCTGCGCATCACCCCGCCGCGGTGGTCTAGTGGTTATGGCGCTCGGCTGCTGACCCGAAGGTCGCGGGATCGAATCCCGGCCGCGGCGGCTGCATTTTCGATAGAGGCGAAAATGGTGTAGGGCTGTGTACTTAGATTTCGCTGCACGTTAAAGAACCCCAGGTGGTCGAAATTCCCGGAGCCCTCCACTACGGCGTCTATCATAATCATGTCGTTGTTTTGAGACGTTAAACCCCAGATATTATTATTATTGTGTTCTGCGCATGCGCCCTGGCGGCTCGCAAATTTCTTGGCTCCCCAAGCTCCTTGGGGCCCCAATTATCGAACTATCTATTATTTTACGTGCGTACGCAACTGTGAGTTTGTTGCTGTTCTTGTTGTTTCCCCGAGAACAAAGTCCGGATGTGACCCTAATCCTTGACATAGGAGTCTGCTAGTGGCACTCGCACGATCAACACTTCTTCGCGCAAAATTTCTTAGACAACGGACGAAACAGACACGGACGGGCGCGTGTTTCGTCCGTTGTCTAAGAAATTTTGCGCAAGAAGTGTTGATCGTGGATTACCAACTAACTCGAACCCACACCTTGTTAAGGCACTCCCACGTCGGCGTTCATCTGACCTGTTGTATTCCTTCGTGTTCCACGCGCTGCCGAAGTGGATCTCAGAGGCCACGTAGGAACAAGTGCATGGTTGATATCTGCTCCGCCAGGTGTCGCAACGATCCCAGCTGCGTACAATCTTTCAACAGAGTTTGAACGCTGGTCCTCCCGGTCCGCTCCCCCACTCCCACTCCCATTTGGCATCAATAAAGTCTATTCCTCCTCCTTATTTCAATAGTTTATCCCCCCCCCCCCGCCTTACAGTGAACGCAGTCAGTTAAGTTTGTTTAATTATCCTGACAGTTAACTTGCCCTTGTTTAGTAGAGGTATGCTCTGATATCATACGTGTCCAGTATAGCTGTTAGCTCGAACCAGAACCATCGACTTCGTGCCTCAAATGGCTCGTAACGCGGTTAGTTTAGTCTTGTTTTGTCGCCTAAGGAAACTGTCGTGCCCACGAGGTGGATTGGCCACACTGTCGATTATAAAGGGGCCGACAGACAAACAACTTTTATTTGGTCCTCCGAAGACGATCAGTGCCCCCATTAGGGGGCACCGTCTGCGGGCCGCACCCACGAAGGAGGCGGGAGGCTGAGGCTCTCGGCGATTTCGCGGATTCTCTGCACGGGAAATGTTGGTTGGTTGATTGTTCCTTAGTAACCTGGCGCAACCCACCGCGGGGGTTCGGCCATGAAACGGGTGGTGCCTTGTTTTAGAAATGGAAGATTTGTGTGAAAAAGAGTTCCTCCTCTTCTTTATCTACCGCCGCGCGCCCCATGCGCTGCACGCGCCGAGCGTGCCACGTGACGAGGAGACGCCATCTTGATCACCGACTGATCAGCGTCTCGGTGCGACTGCCGCATCTCTTGGGTCCAGCCAGCGGGGTTAAGCAGCTGCAGCAGCAATCAGTCATCCGTTGACTCTGAGCTAGTGGGTGCAAGGTGGCGGTCGAGCATCGGCCACTCGCGGCCACTCGAGGTACACTGTCAGGCTTCGACGAGTGACTCGACTCCATTTTGTGGCTGCGGCCGGCGCCAGCAACAAAAAGGCAACGAGAAGGAAGACGCGTCAGTTTTGGCGATGGGCGAGAGGTATCCACGGTCCTCTACTCCTCGGGACGACGTGCTTACACCGTCGTCTTCGTCGGAATCGACACGACAGCGTGTGCCACGGCATGTACCTCCTGGCCACTCGTCGTGGAGGGCTACAGCCGCCAAGTCCTCCAAGAGACGACCCGAGTTGACGCGGAGCTCGGCAGAAACTGCGGGGCTCGTCAGTACCGACGAGACTTCCCTGTCGCCCGGCGTCGCGCAAGACCTCCTTCACTGGGCCAAGTCCTCTGTTTTGAGAAAGGCGCCCGGCACGCTCCAGAGGTGTGCCGCGGCGCCAACGACGCGCGGCGAGAAGCGCCCCGAAGGCTTCGGGAACGTCGACGTGGCGCGAAACGGATCGTCAACGACGGCGTGCGACAGCGGACATCTCGTCTGCGCCGAAGGACGCGAGAAGGCAAGAAGTCCAGTTTCCGCCGCACCAGGTCGACACATCGTGGAAAGGGGCGGCAGGACATCGGACTACAGTTTCACAGGTAGTCAGGTGGCAACACTAAGCACCTTCGATATAGGACAACGCATGATCGACACGGATGCTGCGTATCCCAAGTCGTCGCTATTTGGAAGACTGTCGTTCGGCATTGGCTCCATCGCCAGGAGGCTTTTCCGAAGCAGCCCACCGACGCATGCTCGTGGGAAAGCAAAAAGGGCGGAACTTGGACTGCTGACGCCTATTTCGGGCCGAAGACGTAATGTATGGTCCAAGCCCCAAGGCGCTCCCTTTCAGGTTGAATGCAATGCAGGGGGCTTTCGCTTGGAGCGCATCCGCCGTATCCGCCGTAGTCACGAAGACGACACAGTCGAAGGGTCGGAACAAGATTTGCGGCCGTTGTACGAACATGCCCGCTCGTCCGATCGCTACAACCGGAGGGGCGCTTTTCGCGAAGCATCTGAAACGATATCAGGTGAAGACGGCGTTGCCGCGAGCCCAGCGCTTATGGCCGCGTCGGGCAAGCCGAAGCGAACGACCCCGGAAGCGTCTGGTGCGCGGAGACCGTCGTTTCCGGCAGGTCAGGGTGACATACAGCGGCAGGAGAACCGAGGTACTCGTGCAACGCCTAAGGTACGTGGTGGCCGCTTTGACGCCACGGTGATGACCGCTGCCGGCGAGAGTATCCACAGGCAGCGAAGAGAAAGCGAGAGACCGCAGAGAAGGAAGCATCGCTCCAAGGAAGGCGACGAGAGAGATAGACCATGGTCCTCCAGCAGTCGAGGGCATAGCGGGAGCAACGGCGAACACCGACGAAAAAGGAAATCGCGGTCACACAAGCGCGATGGAGACCGGAGCAGCAGCCGCAAGGGGAAGTCGCACGAGAACGTCCCGGAGTCGACGTACGAAGTGAGCGGCTCGCCGACTCGGTCCTTCGATTTCGTCATCAGCCCGGTGCCCGTCACACGCGGCGCCCTGCCTCGGCCAGAGCTTACGCGAGCCATCGAAGCCCCGCTCGTATCGAGCACTTGGCTCGTTGATCCGGACGCCTCTGAAAGTCCTGGAGCGGTCTCTCCGGGCGCCAAATCGTCGATGCGGGACCCCTTCGCGCCTTCGCGGAAGCACGAGAATCGCGAAGTCAACATCGTTTCCGCGTCACCTCAACATTCTCGCGAAAAGCATAAGCGCTCGTCTGGAAGGTCCTCGAAGAAAAAGAGGGCGTCGCGAACTCGGAGGGAAGCGGAACAAGACGAGCCTAACGAATCGCCATCGGACGGCGTAGCTTCCCCAACCAGCGTGCCCGGAAGTGGCGAAGCGAGCCCACAGCAAAGGTCGGAGCGGAGGTCGAAGCACAGATCAAGGTCAAAGTCGAAGCGGAAGTCGAAAGAGAACAAAGAGAAGGAAGAGCGCAAGGATGGCGAGGAGAGTCCCGAAGATAAAGAGAAGCGCAGAAAGTCCAAGCGAAAGTCCAGAGAGCGCGAAGATGCTGGCGAAGAGAGTCCTACGAAAGTGGAGGAACGCAAGAAGTCCAAGCGGAAGTCCAGAGAAGACAAAGCGGACAAGGGCGGAGGAGAGAAGAGTCCAAACGAGAGGGAAGAAAGACGGTCCAAGCGGAAGTCCAGAGAAGCCAAAGAAACCAAGTCGCAGAAGGGTGCAGGAGAGGAGAGTCCGAAGGACAGGGAGGAACGGGAGTCGAAGCGAAAGTCGAGGCATAGCAAAGAAAAGGAATCGCCCGGACACTCGGGAAAGAGCAGTCCGCGAGGCGAACGCAAGAAACGCAGGAGGCACGGCAAGCACGACAGAGGCCGGAAACGGCGAAGACGTCAAAAGAAGTACACTCCCGAAGGCGCCCCGGGGAAGGATATCTACTACTTTCAGTGGGACACCGCCGATATACCGGGCATAGCGGGCGTTCATCGGGATTTCAGCTTCAGCACGCTCCACATGGAGGGACTGTCTCCCATCGGAAGTCCGGGCTCGCCGGCAGGTGAAGAAACGGACACGTTGCCTTTCGATACGTTCTCTACGTCGACGCTCCCAGGTAAAAAGCGTCCACCAAGCAGTCGCCGGACAGGCAGGAAATCTCATCATAGGTCGACCAGCAGACATTCGAAACGTGCTTCGAAGCACGGCAGGCATCGCAAACGTCACAGAGGCCACGAACATCGGCATCACGGGCATCGACATCATGGTCGCAAGGACAAGGAGGTCACGAGTCCTAGAAGCCCAGCAAGCGTTAAAGCTAGCCCGGCCGAGTCGCGTAGTCCAAGTCCAGCTGGTCCGAGGAGTCCCGCAGGTCACATTAGCCCAGCGAGTCCTTCTGGCATGATCAGTCCTGTCAGTCCTTCGAGCGGGGCTTCTGCAAGTCGAGAAAGCTCGGTGAGTCCGGAACGCTCTAAGCGGAAACCGCGACACCACAGACATGGCAAGAAACACAGACACGGCAAGAAGCACGGACCAGGGCACTCTCCAAGGCGCGAACGTCATTCTAGGGCGTCCAAGAGAAGCGGCTCCAAACATCGACGTTCAAAGACCAGTAGATCGGAGAGAGAAAAAGATAGAAGTCCGAGGAGTGCGGAAATTTCGAGCGTGTCACCTGAAAGTACAAGATCTGGCGGCTCGAAGCATCGGAAAAGCCGCTCACGTAGGAGCCGGTCCCGAAGCCCAACTAGAAGCCACCGTGCTGGTAGGCCTCGCCATGGATCGAAAAAGAAGCACCATAGGCACAAGAAGCACCCAAGTGGCGAGTCGAGCCGCAGTAAGGAGAGAAGCGTAAGCCCTACGCGAAGTCCCGGGAGTTCGGTTGGCGAGAGGAGTGCCGAAACGAGGAGTCGAGAAGGCAAAGCCAAGAGAACGAGGTCCCGAACTAGGACGGGATCGGGAAGCCGGCATAGTAGGAAGTCGCGAAGCGGAAGCAGCAGAGGATCTCGAAGTCGTAGCCCGAAATCAATGAGCAGGAGCAGGTCATCGGAAGGCATAATTGACAAGCGATCCAAGAGGAGGCATCACCACCGCAGATCCAGAAGCAAGCGAAGCAGGGAGTCCGAAAGCACCAGCAGAAGATCAGCGCACGGAACGTCATCGGTTAAGAGGCACAAGGGGAAGAAAAGGCACCACAGACAGAAGAAAGGCCACGGCAAGTCGCACCACCGGAAGTCGCGTACAGAGACGGCCTCCGGAACTGCAAGAGGCGCGAAGCGCAGAGACGCCGTTGCGGAAAGCTATGTGGCCCAGTCTACGCCGGCCTACCTGTGTCTGCTGCTGTCGAGCCTGGCCGCCACGCTGACCATGGTGACGTGCGTGCTAATGGTATACTACATCATAACCTGCAAGAAACAAGTCGCGAATCCTAGCCCCACGCTTTTCAGCGGTACTCCTACCGAACCCAAACCGTGGCACGAACCGACGCCTCCCGTTTTCCCAGTCACGCCGAAACCCATTCAGGTGTATTACTGCACGACGGACCACTGCAAAATGGAGGCGCGTTACATCGCGAGACTCCTGAGCCACCAAATGCGGCCGTGCGATAACTTCTACAAGCACGTTTGCAACATTTGGATGAGCGAGCACCCGGCGCACGCTTTAAGCACCGGATCCGTGGTCTCGCGAGACACACTGCTCGTGGATAGCGTAGCGCGTCAGCTGGTCGCTGTTGTCGGCAGCGCGAGTCAGCGAGACATCAAGGTAGCGGCGAGCCTCTACAACGCCTGCGCCGACCGAGGTCGCAGTGCTGCCACGTCCAAGGATGCTATCGGCGCGCTGTTTTCTCGGTGGAAAATCGAGAAATGGCCCAGAACCGCTGCGGTGGAAAATGTCTTGGCGGTGTGGACTTTCGCTGCTGAACTGAGCCGAGACTTGAACCTGGCCACGCTTGTGCGTGCCGGTGTCGGTACCGACCCGGATAACGTGGACGTCACGGCCATTGAACTGTCTCAACCGCGCTGCCTCTACGCTCGTCTCGGTCAGGACAATAAGGAAGCAGAGCAGCTCTTGCGTGCAGCTGTACGCGAAGCTGCCGCTGAATTGGGAACTTCAAGCGAGGCTGCCGACGTCCTTGGTAGTAAGCTGTGGTCAGCCTGCACCGCCATCGCAGCTGCATGCCGGATCGGTTACTGGGAGGACCGCGTCACTGTCGTCAAGTTCGGAGAGATGAAACACTTGGGGTTGCAGACGTTCCTGACCGTCCTGCTCGACGGCGGGATCGGAGGCTCCGACGACGTGGTCCTCCACTCGGTCCACAGTTTCCTGCGAGAGCTCAAGGGAGCCCTGCGCGCGTTGCCTCCTCTGGACGCGCTAAACTACTTAGGCTTCCTCGCAATCGTCCACGTGGCGCCATTCCTGCCCGACGAGCTGCATGACCTGCGACGCCTGTTCACAGAGGCCCGCCTGGGCCGCACGGTAGGCGACGCCACGGACACCGCGTTGCTGTGCACCCGTCTCGTCGAACGGGCTCTGCCGGGTTGCTTCGCGAAGGCTGCGCACATGTGGCGCCTCTCCACGGGCCAGGAGATGGAGGCGCGTGAGTGGCTGACCCAGCTGGAGTCGGTATTCCTGAGTCACGTCGCCGAGTTCCCCTGGATGAGCGAGCTGTCGTCGTTGTTGATTCGCTACCGCGTCAAGCGACGCGCCCTGACGCAGTTCGGCCAGGTTCCCGGGGAACAAAGCGCTTGCGCGCCACTCGACGATCGGCTTGTGGTCGACCGGCCTCTGCTGTTCTTCGCGAACGTATCTCGGCGTCGCCAAGCGCAAAGGTTCCGGGAGCTGCGCGGCGACAGCGCGCTGCTGAGGCGACGCGCCGCGGGTTCGGAGTTCTCCACCGAGGCCTCTTTCCGGCGCTCGCTGCGCGTGGTCCACGTGCCGGCCGCGTTGTTCAACGCCTCCGTGCCTAGCAACAGCTCCTTCTTCGTGTTCCACCTGGCTCGCGTCGCCGTCCGATTCTACCAGGGCCTGGTGCAGCTTCTCTACCAGGACCCGTACGAGCGCGACGTGCCGCTGAGCTTCACGGAGGACTCCCGGGCCAAGCTGGACTCCCTGCTGGGCTGCTTCGACGGCGACGTCCAGTCCAGCTTTGCCGTCCCGCCGTCGTCGCACGAGGGTGTCTCGAAGTTGCGACGGGCTTTCCTCGACCGGACGTCGGCGCTGCTTCTCGCGTTGAGGGCGTTCGAAGAGCTGCTTCCAGTCAGGCGCATCTGGAACCTCGACCTGCGGCTCAGCGGCCTCGAGGGGTCCTCCGCGAGGCAACTGTTCTTCATCTACTTCGCGCTCGACAACTGCGAGTCGAGGGCGCCCGGTTTTCACAAGTCTTCGATGTCCGCGGAAGACAGGGTCAACGTCCCGCTCAAGCACATCAAGCAGTTTGCCGAGGCCTACCAGTGCAAGGCCCACGATCCCATGGCGTCGCCGAGCCATGGCGCGTGCTCCGTGATGCGTCGTGGTTACCAAGAGCAACCGACGCAGCGGCGAGAATATCGCGAGCTCGACCGATGGTCACCTCCTGGTGTCAAGCGGGTGCAACCATAAACATTGTGCGAAACCGCGAACACCATGTTCGCTTACTTATACTAGACATAAACATTAATTCGTTTCTTGCGCGTATATGGCGGCACGATATTCTTGCGGTATACTATGCATCAGCGAATGCGAACGCGCATCAGTTTGCTGACAGACGCCTGAAGTCGCGTCTGTGTTCTGGCCAGCAATTTTCGCGCTGGCTACCTTTTTTCCAGATAAACAGCGACATGACTTCTACTGGGAAGTTATAAAACTTTAATCAGAAAAATAGATATTTGTTTGTGTGTAAGTATTAGCGTTGATTAAATACTTGAAAGAGCCGTTTCACTCTTCTGTTCTGTAGGGCGTAAAGCGCTATAGCTCATCGACTTAGGGTCATTAGAGTTCACAACAGGAATACGTAATGAAATGCGATAAGCTTTTGCAGTGGCCTCAAGTGTCGACTTGTATTAGGGAGGATACGAACATGAACATTATGGTGTCCGCCACGGTGGACTATTGGTTAAGGCGCTCGGCTGCTGACCCCAAGGTCACGGATTCGATCCCGGCAGCGGTGGCCTCATTTCGGTGGAGGCGAAATGCTAGGGGCCCGTGTAGTAGTGCGTACCGGTTCACGTTAAGCACTGCATGCAGATGGCCGAAATTTTCAGATATCCCACTACTACGGCTTGCCTCATAATCATGTCGTGGTTTGGCACGCAAAACCCCAGATAATATTATCGTGCGCGTTGTTCCGCCATAATGTAAGTACGTAAGCAACTAGCCAAGCTGGGAACCGTCGTGGAATGTCCGGCGAAATAATCGTATGAAGTCGGAACTCCGCACATCCATCTCGTGCGGCGTGGATACAGCTCTCAATGGTCTGACGACTGTCCGGCCATCCATATCGGTGAGGAGGGAATGGTTTCGCTGTCACACATTCACGGATGTTGCGTTATGCAACAGAGGCGCTATAAAATCGTTTTCTGATCCACATTAACTTAATTCATTTCGGATAGCCTGGCCCGTTACGGGTCTCGCCCGTTATAGCTGCGGATATCGTATAGACTAGGTGTGCCTTGAAAGGAATCTCTTTATCATACCGACTTTATTAATTCTGCATGCTCACTGTATAGGCGCCGCTTTAAGCAGCGTGAGGGGGTGTGTCTCAGCACCATAAGTTGTCTGTCCTTCGAAGTTCCCAATGTTACCAAAGAAAACCTCGGTTGAACAGTACAAGGTATTGCATGTTCTATTAATGTCTGAAAAACATAGGACCCACATGTAAGGTGCCGCTTCCCAACCCGCCTTTTACATTTTCCTGTGCTACCTCCTGCCGTATTGGTAGGGGCCGGTACAACTGGTATCGCCAGAACGAAAGCCTCCGAGTTGAAGAGGCGTTTCGCGACTTTGCCGCTAAGGGAAGGGCGCATACGCCGTGACAGTTCACTCCCTTTGGGGAGTCTGTTTTCGTTCCGCAACAATTTAATATGGCTTCCTTAATTGCGTTTTCTTTCCTGAAAATTTTCCTATCAAGGGTGTTATGTCACGCTGACAACGCGCACGCCGTTTGTGACATTCAAGTCCCGAGTGCGTGGGGATAGCGCGAGAAAATACACACGATAGGTGACGATGTCTTGTTGTGGGACAGAAAGACGCCTTAAGCCATGCCCAATTACACCCTTTTCTGGGAGTGAATGCATTGCCCGCATAACGCTACTGCGCGATAAGCTCAATGTTGGCGATTACTTAAGTTCTTCTTTATGCATCGCGGCAGGGGCGTGGGCAGACAACTTTTTTTTTTTTTTTTGGGGGGGGGGGGGTATAGGGGGCACCTCTTGATATGAAGTAGGGGCCGGGCAGGCGGATGTGGTTGAGGGCCATCTTGTGCTCTGTATGCCATGGCAAAAAAACAAAAAAATCATGGGGGGGGGGGGCACGGGCAAGGTGTGCCATCCCCTGTCTACGCCATTGCATCGCGAGGTAACGAAATTGTCGGAATTATTGGGCGTTGCTTGTACTGTTACTTCCTTCTTTAATCTTTAAGTAAGTACACGTGAAGTGGTAGCTTTCACACTGTTTTGAATGTCTGTGTTGTGGGTATTGGCCACGTATCAGGGCCGTCGGCAGAAGAAGAGAACCGATGTCCGAGTTGGGTTCCGCAAGTCCGCTTGTCGGCAGTAACCATGTGCAACAGACAGAGGTAACGTCAGATCCACTTCAGGTGTGCTATTTTCAAAGCAACTTCGATTAGGCGCGAATAGCATTAGCGAATTACATGAAATCCCGTGGGGTAACGTCTGAATAGACGGGGCATACCGGGTGGGCCTCCCCACGAAAGCCAGTAATGGCAGTTCAGGTGAATGCCGTCTGACAAGCGCATAACCGCCTCTTCGAGAACGGGGTGTATCAGCCCGCACCTGTGAACGCCGAATGGAAGTGTCGAATGCTCGAAAACGTAACGAACGAAAAGAAAAATCTGTTCCTGGCTTTTAAGTACCAAAACCACGAAATTATTATGAGGGCCGTCATCATGGCAGCAAGAACACGCCGAATGCATGACAGGCAAGACCTTTAAAAGCTCTGAGAGACGCTCCATAGCCTCTATCGGAAACTTTGTGTCACCTTTAATACCCAAGAAAGCGAAGCGTGTCTTAAACATAAAGCTCATGATTGTTGCTGCACTCTTTCCCATTATACGCTCTGTGGCCGGCGCGCCCGAGGATCTAATTCTTGACTTTGAGCATTACAACACGACCGCGCGCTAACACCAACACGGTCACATTATAATCTATCTATCTATCTATCTATCTATCTATCTATCTATCTATCTATCTATCTATCTATCTATCTATCTATCTATCTATCTATCTATCTATCTATCTATCTATCTATCTATCTATCTATCTATCTATCTATCTGTCTGTCTGTCTGTCTGTCTGTCTGTCTGTCTGTCTGTCTGTCTGTCTGTCTGTCTGTCTGTCTGTCTGTCTGTCTGTCTAATCTAATCTAATCTAATCTAATCTAACCTTCATAGCCGCAAGAGAACGTGGCGATCAGCGATCAATCCTCCCCGCGTATTGTGGCGTTGGCGTGGTGCGTCGGAGCCCTGGTTGGCATCGTCGTGGGCCTGCTGCCCTTCGTGCTCTACGCGTACGTAAGGGGGGAACAATCGGCAACCTCGCTGCCGCTGGCGCCCCCGGAACGCGACGACGGCAGCGTGTGCTACACTTCCGGTTGCATCGCTACGGCTGACTACTTCCGGGACACGCTCAATCCCCTCGTCGAGCCGTGCCGCAACTTCGAAGAACACGTGTGCGGACGCTTCGGCGAACGCGTCGGCGCGGCCGGGCTCGGTCAAAGCATCATGCACAGGGTGCGTAAGAAGTGTGTTATCACTCACTCACTCACTCACTCACTCACTCACTCACTCACTCACTCACTCACTCACTCACTCACTCACTCACTCACTCACTCACTCACTCACTCACTCACTCACTCACTCAATCACTCTACTCATTCACTCCACTCACTCATCCACTGAATGACTCACTCGACACACTCACTCTGCTCGTTCTCTCTACTAACTCATTCACTCATCCACTTAAGCATTTAATCTACTTATTTACTCACTCCACTCACTCACTCACTCACTCACTCGACACACTCACTCACTCACTCTACTCATTCTACTTATTCACTCCACTCACTCATCCACTCACTCACTCCACACACTCACTTACTCAGATCACTCTCTTTACTAATTCGCTCATCTACTCAAGCACTTAATCTACTCATTCACCCACTCCACTCTTTCATTAATGCACTCTCACTCACTCACTCACTCACTCACTCACTCACTCACTCACTCACTCACTCACTCACTCACTCACTCACTCACTCACTCACTCACTCACTCACTCACTCACTCACTCACTCACTCACTCACTCACTCACTCACGGAAGCTCCTTGGATGCATGACTGACGAATATGCTCTTCTCTGGATTGCGTTCACTCCGCCGTGTGCGTAAGCAGAAAGCATCGGAAGAGTGAATGCAGTTCCCATAGAGGAATGAGCTGTCGGGATTTGTGTGACCAAGTCCGTACCTGTGGACGTTGTGCGCACAAGTAAGGGTAAGTAAAGCCACGGAATGGACGAACACATATACAAATGGCACGCTTAGCAACTTTACTGGGACCACATGCAACGCGTCTGCGCGCCATTAAATATATGTCTTTATGGCGTCGCGCTCTTACTGTCCTGGCAGGAGCTCGCTCTCTCCTACCTGAGGCTGGGGCTTGTAGCGGAGCGCTACGCCCTCTCTCCTGTCTCCGGGGCACGTCACAAGGCCGCCACGCTGCTACGGGACTGCAGGGCCATCAGCAGCTCCAGGAGGTCGCACCACGACGTCCTGAGGCAGTTCATGCGCAGACTCGACCTGTACCTGTTCAACCCGCCTCCGAGTGCGCCCACGTCCGCCGACCGTTGTGCTCGCGCTGCATGTCGAGCTGGCTTACGCCTACGGATTGAGCGCTCTGCTGAGGATCCGGCCCAACGTTGCCCACTCGCTCGCCGTCGACGTCAACGACGCCTACTTGAGGAGCGCGCTGAGCAGGCCGTCAGACACGCAGTAAGCAGCCGGTGCAAACACCATGGGGATGATATGAGTGAGTGAAATAACTTTATTGGAGGTCTGGCGATCGAGGACGCGAAGTCGTCGCGCACCCAGCTTGTCCCACGCCGGTACCGGCAGGTGTAGCCCAGCGGCAGGTCTATAGCCCACCGGCCCGGTCGTGGGCACGCCGGACAGCCAGGATTTGCTTTTCTATGGCGGGCTGCGCAGTTAAGCTAGGATGAGGGGGACCACGTCGTTATCTTGCATCAGGACCGATAGCTGGGCAAGTTGGTGTACGATCCATCTTAAACGCGCTAATTACGTTTAAGGTGAATATCCTGCGCTAGAAAACGCCGACAAATAAACAAGAACGTAGATAGGGCACCACTAAGTTTCGCGCTAGAAGACGCGGGCAAACCTCCCGCCTGCAGTGCTTAGCCACTCCGACTGGCTCAGACCTCAACTTTCGCTGCTTAACAGGGTTCCAAAGTGGTCGAGGGGAGTTCTGGTGTAAATGGACTGCAAGGATGTTGTTTCTATGTATGTATGTACCCTGTATGCTACTGTATGTATGTATGTTATTAGTATGTATGTATGTATGTATGTATGTATGTATGTATGTATGTATGTATGTATGTATGTATGTATGTATGTACGTATGTATGTATGTATGTATCATCATCATCAGCCTGTCTACGCCCACTGCAGGGCAAAGGCCTCTCCCATGTTCCGCCAATCAACCCGGTTCTGTGCTTTCTGCTGCCACGTAATACCTGCAAACTTCTTAATCTCATCTACCCACCTAATTTTCTGTCTCCCCCTCACGCGTTTGCCATCTCTTGGAATCCAGTCAGTTACCCTTAATGACCACCGGTTATACTGCGGACGTGCTACGTGTCCGGCCCATATGTATGTATGTATGTATGTATGTATGTATGTATGTATGTATGTATGTATGTATGTATGTATGTATGTATGTATGTATGTGTGTATGTATGTATGTATGTATGTATGTATGTATGTATGTACGTACGTACGTATGTATGTATGTATGTATGTATGTATGTATGTATGTATGTATGTTTGCTTGTATGTATGTATGTATGTATGTATGTATGCATGTATCTATGCATTGTGCACGCATGCATGCATGCATTTATGTATGTATGTATGCACGCATGCATGCATGCACTTATGTATGTATGTATGTATGTATGTATGTATGTATGTATGTATGTATGTATGTATGTATGTATGTATGTATGTATGTATGTATGTGTGTATGTATGTATGCATTAATGCATGCATGTATGTACAATGAGTCGGGGCGCTTTCGACACTGCCCACTTTCGACGGACCTTATCGCTATTAGGGAATATTAGAAATAAGACATCAAATGCTAGGGAACGCAGACTTCCTGGCGTGCAAAAAGAACGCAGCGTACGTCACTACAACGAAATCTGCTACATGTTTTTTTTTTTTTTTTTCACGCGTATACGCTAAGGCTCTTGTGTACGCGATTTCTACAACTCCCTATCGTCTTACCGTTCTCAATCTTTTCACTCGATGGCCTGAGGTACGGCTGTGCCTGCGAGAGGGCAGCTGCAGAATAGTCGACTGAATTTTCTTTGCCGGGTGGCTATCTCAATTCGCCGCATGCCTTGACAATTCCAGAAACACAGATATTCTCATCGCAACTGCACATGCTCCTCTCCTGTTTACTTGACGAAGGTCAGAAGTCCATAGGTCGGCAAAAAATGTGCAACTCAGTCAGACTCACTCATGAGATATAGTTTGCCCTTATAGCTCACTCGGAATAACTCACCAAAATTTTCCTCAGCTGGACTCTCTCGGGCTCAGACTCACGGCTCTATCTGAGTTTGAGTGAGTCTTAGTGAGTCGACTCATGAGTCCGTTAGCGTATAATTGGCTTTTTTGACCATGGTTTCAATGCTCTTTAACACCAATATCTCGCATATTTGGTGCTCTACTTGGCGCCTTTTGATCTCGAACCTTCAAATATGAGTTATCAGTGGTTGCAATCCAGTAAGGACATTTTTAATGAAAGTGGTGACTCATACGAATACTTTTATCAAGAACTTCCTGTGAAAAAGTTTGCGGGGAGGGGGTGGTCGACCTACCCCCCCCCCCTCCCTTTCCTTCTACGTAACTCACGCCTCTGATTAATAAATAGTGAGCTGGCGTATGAACGCTAGTGCTTTGAAGTATGTGTGAGTCGGCGGATGTATAAACGTGAGCCGACATAAGGCTGATAGTCATGCTGAAGTTTTGTAGATAGAAACATATAGGTCGGCAAAGAAATGTGCAGCTCACTGAGACTCACTCAAGAAATATAGTTGGCGCTTAGGGCTCACTCGGACTCAGACTCACTAAAATTTTTCTCGACCGGGCTCACTCGGACTCAATCTCACCAAAATATTACTCACCGCGACTCACTCAGACTCATACTCACGGCTCTGAGTCTGAGTCTGAGTGAGTCACTCATGAATGAGTTTGCCGACTTATGGTAAGAATAGACCTGAAGCGTCGGCGTTTCTAATTCCCGGTGACTGTTTAGTGGTGACCTTCTACGTCGTATTTCTCAAGAACAAAAAAAAAAAAAAGAACCTACCCGTATTTTTAATAGCCTTTTACATCTTGAAGCCAAACATAAACGCCGCACGGATAATTGAGGTGCGCGTAAAAGAGCACCAGATGGTCAAAATTTCCGGAGGCCTCCACTACGGCGTCTCTCATAAATCAAGTCGTGGTTTTGGGGCGTTAAACCCAACAATTATTGTTATATTAACAGCGATAATTGAACGCAACTTACTTATGAAATGACCAAGACACTCGGTCCTACGCGACCTCTTTCCGCAGGTACACATTAAGCGTAATTGGTCGTCGCGGGCGTCCGTGCAGAGTCTTGAACTGTGTAAAGCTGAGGCAGGCGCTGCACAACTCCATGGTGTCAGCGGTGGCCGACGCGTCCTGTCCGCCTTTCAAGGCAGAGTGACGACTGAGACGACACCCGTGGTAGTTAAGAAGGTGAGGACCGCGGAGGCCAGTTCCAAATGGCAACAGCTGTTGCGGAAGGCATAACAAAGACGTTTTAACGAAGTTCGCACTCGAAGACATGTCTGTGTCTGGAAGAAGCATCGCTAAAAGCGACATCCTGCGATGCCCGTAATTGCTGATGTTTAAGTTCTCGTTAGATTGCTTGGCGAGACGTTCGCGCTTTCAGGTAAGATATTTCAACACCACCTAGCCCATTGAGGTAAACTACCGAATGGGGGCCATGGTCCTGACCGCGATGACTGTGGGTATACAGAAGGTACATTAAATATAAACGCTTCTTTACTTCCTGGAATGCTGGCAGCCATCTGTAGAACTAACACTAGAAGAAAATACGGCTAGCAGTCAGGAGCGCCGTGCGCGCGAACTATAATGAAAAGGCAGAGCCTAGCAAACGACAAATTCGAATCCCCTGGCAGAGCTTAGCTGAGCGTAGAGTTACTGTATATGCTACCTTTAGGTAGCATAGCATATACAGTGACTCTAGCAGAGCGCCTTTCGTAGCGCCGCCATCCGGTGCACGAGGCAAATAACAATGCTAGCACCACGGCCACCTGGATCGGGGCTCGCGGCGGTGTTGCTCCGGCCGTCCCATTCGGACGGAGGAGGCGTAATTGCAGAAAGGGGCGTGACCGCTCCTTTCGCCGCACCGCGGCGCGCGCCTACTACCCCTCCATTCCTTTGCGCTCTATGCGGGAAGGTTTGCGGCGCCTTCAAGATATCGCTGTAGAGTAACCGTGAGTTAGCATAGCACTTCCCCCACCCTCACAAAAAGCACATAAAAGGATGAATGGCGGCTATCGCTATATTCTTTATTTTTTTGTGTGTGCGCGCCAGTCCTTGTCGTGATGATGGTGACCGAAGCGAAAACACCCGCGAGTAACATTTCAAGAAAATTGTTTTGGTGTTCTTAAGTGCAGCATATCAGTAAAAAGTATACATGCGAAGGAAAGCACGAGATTTATTAAAAACCTCTTTTTTTTCTGAGTGCTTCCAGAATAGGGGAAACGATCCGAAGGTTGGTTCCTTAAAGGAGGTTGGCGGATTTCCCTTGGGATGCTGCGGCCTTGAGTGCGCGAGCTTTACCTGCTGGAAGGAATGCCACTTTGGTGTCGAGGCAACGTAATCTTTCTTGGTGTTGACTTACAGTAAGGCACGCAGCAGTACGGCACGTTTCTGAAAACACGGTAAATGAGGCAAGCGAGTGAAAAACTCGCAGCTACAGCTAACAGGCGTAACCTCGTGGTACGCAGACTAAAAACAAATTACTTGCCTGAAGTCAATGTGGTATGACAATGTGAAACATCTAAAGAGAGAAAACGTATATTCACGTCTTTTTTTATTGTGAAAAAGTCGCAGCTACAGCTAACAGGCGTAACCTCGTGGAACGCAGACTAAAAAACAAATTACTTGCCTGAAGTCAATGTGGTATGACATTGTGAAACATCTAAAGAGAGAGAAACTTATATTCACGTCTTTCTTTTATTGTGTGTTACGTATTAACACGTTAATTAGTGCAGACCGTTAGAGGCGTTTATTTCCGTCTTACATGTGCACTCTGCCCGTAATTAATTCAGATAGAGTTAAACGCCTCTATAAACTGCCCGTTCACATTAAATACGACACGCACCAACACACCAGAAAAACAATTGATGCGTTTGTTAGAACACGCGCAAAAAATAAGAAAAAAAAAAGCAGAGCAATACTAGCGAGAAACGTCCGCAACCGACCTACGGCCGTCGGTAAATCGACGCTTATGTAACGTCGGGCCTTGGTCAACCCGCGAGCGGCATGCACTCGGCATCGTCGGCCACGGTGGACGGGCCTACATCGGGTGCCGACGCAGGCCCACATGAGGCCAATGTCAATCCCCAAGACCGGCCCTAGATTGGTTGCCAAGGTTGAGCCAACGACAGTGCAGTTGGCCAGCGACGTCAGGCCGACATTTTGCCAAGGATAAAATGTTGCTTGGGAAACGGGCTCTTTCATGCTGTCGCGTTAAAACGACAATTCGATACCAAAAACGAGAGAAAGTGGCCATTGCGCGACCGACCCTTAGCTAATTCGCAGGCGACAAGCGTCACTCATCGCTTCCGCGTTCAAATTCGCCTACATGCGGCCCTGCGCTTAAATAAGAACGTCGCATTCACATCACTGTCGTATCGTGGGAACTCAGAATGCAAAGAGACGTGCCCATATCAAAATGTTTGCCTATCATCGGCAAGGAGAAAACGACTACAGCATTATCATTACCGCAATTGTTTTCCAGCAACGTGATGCTCTTAAGACAGCGCTCGACCGCAGAAGATAGCTATGCAGTGCCGACGACGACAAAATGTATTTCCTTTAGAAAGAAGCATGGCGCGCGCCGGTCCAGGCGGCCGTGGGAGAAACGATTGCCAAAACAAAGAATGAGAAGCACGGAAATCACGTACTCGGCACAATACATGTGTCATGGCACTTATGTAGCGGCCGTGGTCACATGGCACATGAACGCGCCGCGCCACACGAAGTCTCTTAAGCACACTGCTTGGCTCTATCTCGATTGTAACATGCTACAGAGAACACTCACTGTGTAAAGCCCGATTAATATTACATAATAGCGTACCTTGATTCCGGTCACCACGTGCACGATGTCCAGTGTGCATTTTTCCAAACACATCTGCGGCTGTCTACGGCGCGGTCAGCGCGGCATCATTCGCAATGATGATGAATGATGATGATGAATTGTGGTCCTGCCCTTTGTAACGGGTAGGCAGCTCTCAAGTGCCTTAACCAAAAAAAAAAAGGAAAAAAAAAAAAAAAAACGTCGAGAGAAGAGAGAGATAGGAGAGAGAGAGAAAAAAAACTGTGGGGGTTAGAGTTACTGTATATGCTACAGTAACTCTAGTGGGGGTTAGAGTTACTGTATATGCTACCTATATACAGTAACTCTAGTGGGGGTAGGAGGAGAGCGCCGCGTCGCGGCGCGCGTCTGAACTACCTCAATTACAGCTTTTCAAAGGGGCGCGCGCCGAATGGGACGGCCGGAGCAACACCGCCGCGCGCCCCGATCCAGGTGGCCGTGCTTCGTCGCCTGTCGTTCTCACTCAACGAATGTCACAGTTTGACCTTGGCTGAGCTTGAAGGTCACATTTACGAAACCAGGCGTTTTCTGGGTTAGTACCTGTAGTAGCGCGCGTTACCAGCGCTTGTACTTTTTCTTGTGTATTACGCTGTTGAACGCTGCCCAAGAATGGATAAAAAAAAAAAAAGTCACAGTTTCGCCGCAAGGGCGAAGCAATGAATGCGATAGCAAGGAACTAATGCTATACGAAGTGAGGCTCGCCAATTGAACAGCGCTTCTGTTGCAAAGGCGGCCGAAGCAGCGAAGGAAACTAGCGTGCTTCAAGTGTCGAGCTGTGACACTTGATAGTTCGCGCTCATCTTCTGTTGTTCGTTTGGCGGCGTCCCTGAGCTCGAGTGACATTCGTACGCGCCGTAACATGAGCGCGGACATCACGGTGAAAGCGTGAAACATTCCTCTACCCCTCGCCAAGAGAAAACCGCGCGAGCAGACAGCGGAAGGGCAAGCTTCTCCCATGCGCAAATATAAGAAGAAGCGAGCGAGCTCGCCGACGACTTTTAAATGCGCCCGTCGGGCTCCTAGCGCCACCTCGCTGCTAATGAAGAAACGCTTATTATCACCTGCTGTCTCTGAGTCCGTCCAACGCTCGCCGTTAGCTACGTGGAGGATCTGCGTTTCGTGGCGTAGTAGATAGCGCCGCTCGCTGCGGAGCAAAAGGTCCCTGGTTCGATTCCGCGCTTCGGAAGCATTTTTCTGAGTTATTTTTCTTTGGGGCCTTTATATATATATACATACTTATACATATACGGTGCATGACGGCGACGGCAAAATCCAGCCGAGACTGTCCATATAATTGCTATCGCAATAAAAAAAAACGCGCTGAAACCGAGCGTTCGCACCTCCCATAGATCTACGGGCACGTCGTCGTTCGCGTAGGGCTTCCGTCGCTTCGGGGTCTTCTCGCAGCCGACGTTGCCTTTCCCGTTCTCTGGCATTCTCTCGTTGTACGTACTCGGGGTTTTCGGCCCGCCGTCGTTGCTTTGCAGCCATTTCTTGGGCTAACCGCGCCGGATCCGCTCGTCGTCGGCGCTGCCGTTCTCGGTCGGCAGCACGCCGCGCTTCTCGGTAAGCAGCCTCTTCCTCGGCAGTGCGGACTTTCTTCGGTCTTCCCATGGCTGTGCCTAGCGCACCGCTACCCCGCGCACAGGCGGCACAGGCCGCCTACGAAACGGGAGAGGAGGAGCGCATGCGTAGTATAGTAGCTTCTGACGTCACGACAATAGGAGAATAGCTGTTGAGTGCAGTGTCTAGGTTGGTGGGCGGAGTCAAGCACGGCGCCTCGCGTTGGCTAGCAATGCGACGCGCTCCGAGGTGGTTTTCTGCGGACACCAAAGCTTTAACGGTCGGCTTAACTTCGCTGTCAAAATTTCGGAAGTGGGAAGGGGTGACTTTTGTTGTTGCGCTCACCACTGATCTCGTACAAATTGTTGCTAAACCACAGTCTTTCACAAGACTTTGCAACTACCAAACTCCACATCGAGAATCTCGCGTTGAAACCTTCCGTCAGCATCTTCAGTTCTGATCCGTTGACGTCGCTGGAAGTTTTCCATCACAGACATTCCGGGATCGGCGAGTCTTTGCTGTCGCTGGGAATTTCGAACTTCATATCAATTTCCTTCATGCTACCTCCATGTCAACGCCCATTCCCTTGCGAGAGACACAGGATCTTCCTTTCTTCGCCGACGCTTGGTCTCCACCTCTCTCGCTCAACCATCGGCAGCTTTGTTTCTGCACCGACATTGAATCTCGGTCTCCCTCCCTCGAACCTTTGGATCCTCTCTTCTGCGACGTCTGGCTTCCGCTTCTGTTGCCCATTGCTCAGCATCAGCTCTCCGTTGTCTAGCGCGCTCACAAGCCGCTTCTCTACGGCATTCCAACCGGGCAGCTTCTTCTATGGAAGTTCTAGCGGTCATCTTCGCCACTGCACTCTGTTGAGAACTGGCGACATATGAGGGATGAAAGTGAGCGCAAACCTGAGCGTGGAATCGGTGTTTTTCAAGGTGTTTGCTGGCGGCGGTCACACGAGTACGGCAACTGCGTCAATCAGGTGACGGTCTAGACATTCTTGAAAGAGGCTCACCGATGCGACAGCACACTTTTTATCGACAAGTACTGACGTCATTACTATCATCATACCATGTGCGATCAGCGCAGCTTCCCATTGGCCCCTCTCTTGACCATCCCTACCTGCTCACCTGCTTTGCTATGCTGCGAAAAACAATGCTATACTGTACACAGACTTTAATCCTCTGTAAAAAAGCTGCCCGCATCTGCAATCCTCGCGGATTGAAGCACAATATCAAAGCTTTTTGTATAAAATGACTGGTATGTACAATTGCTCGAGATCACCACGTCATGTCACTACGAATTTGGCCACTACAGATAAGGTTGGCTGTGGTGTAAATGTTCGAGTCGAAATTACACCGACATGACTCGAACTGAAGGCGGTGGAAACAAAATTACGTGCATTACTTCACTCTGAATTGTTGCATTTCAATCCGTGAGTACTGCACATCACTTTTCTGAAAGCATGTGTCTTCGATGCAATGCACACCATCGTGTGATGTATATGCGACAGACTTCCCAGCAGCACTTTTAGATCCTTTGCTACCGTGCAAGATTATAGACATAATGAAATCAACAGGTGTGGCCAAAGCCATAAATAAATAAATAAATGTAAAGAACGAGATGACGCCAACCACACACACAAAATGGCTGCGGTTTAGCTCGGCGAACGCTGGCTTGGCTAGGCCTGGTTAGGCAACTGAAAGCTAAGCACAGTTTGCCAACTGAACGATACGGCTAGTCGAAAGTTCTGTATACACTGAGCACTCACTAGTCCTTTCGTCAGTTCCCAAAGCTGTCTTCGGAGGCGAGGCGTCCGCTGCTGCCTCTAAAGCTCATCGCTGTCATCTCTCTGCATCCTTCTCTCGACGTTAAGCTCGCCGAAGTTCCAGTTCTTCACTTGTTTCAGCCTGCCACTGTGCGTGCTCATACTCACGTTTCCGCTTTAGCTCATTAGCAAGTCGAGTGACATCTGCAGGATGGTCTGACGAAGCTTGCCGCTGGGACCGCGCAGACAACTTTGGCACAGATGCACCAGCGCACTGACTCCCTCCTTCCATCGCACAACAGCTGAACTGTGCTGAGAGGCACCGCATCCTATACTCACTGAAGCATGTGATGACATGCATTCTAGTGACACCGGCACTTTGAAAATAACCTTTCTTTTTATGGCGATCATAACAGTGGCTGTGAAAGCATTCACAGAAAAAGGTTCGCTCAATAAAACGTCACTGTCCTACAGAAAATCAAAGGATTTTAACCTTTGATTTGAGCCAATGATTTGATGCCGCACTTACAGGAGAAAGCAGATTACAGCAAAGACATCTGAAGTATTGCAATGTTTAACAATGGATGAACGGAGTTCACCTGATTCACCGAAAAAACTTCAGAGGCGACGTGCTTGGACTTCACGTCTGCTAAGGTGCTGTTTGAGGGCTGCTAGAAAGAAATGTCTGGAATTACCAGTCCTGCAAGATAGTTTTGAATTGATAGTGCGCACTACTCATTCGGAACCAGCGATGGCTACAGCTACGCAGTGCCTACTTATTTGATGCAGCGATACTGGGCTTGCACTTACCCTCATGGAAAGTCCGTCGTTGTGGAACGATGGCGAAGGCAATGAAAACGCAAAGCATGGACTATGGTTTTTTAAGAGGCACGGGGAAAGAATGCTGCTTTTCAGAACAAGGACAGTTGAAAACATGCAAGCAGCACAAAGAAATTTCATGATGCAAGTGTACGCATTTGAGAAAGCATGGCTGCATGCTTGTTCAAATGTATGCAACCGCATTCACATGGAAACCACATGACCCTTAAAGAATCTATCACGTGTCAGCGAGCGCCAATGATTTGAGACCACGAGTGTTAGCTGCGTAGTTAACAGATACTTTTTTTTTTTTCTGCACAGCTTGTTCAATCGCAGCCTATGAAATCACCACATAGCTGAGCAATGCAAGAACGCCAGCTTCTTGGTGTCACAGAAAGAACACAGGCTCTTTATCCACGAGAGGCTGCATATCTGTGATGAAGAAACACTTATCACTAAAATGGCATGACGGCATGCAGAGATCCAGAGACCTGGTCCACTTACTGCCAATCATGTCATTATGACATCTTGGTTCTAATGAAAAGTTCTAGTACAGTGCGATAAGATAAATGATGCACGAGCGCCAGTGATTGTACAATGTCCTTTAGGGCAAGCCTGATTAAGCTGTGTTATTGTGCAGTGCTATTTTGGAATTGCATATGTGTGAAGCACTGCAAGACTTTATCCTCTCAATCTGCATCTCTAATTTCTTTCCAAGTTTTTAAAATACAAATATACAACACCAAAATTAATATAGTATAGAAGATTGTTCGGTCAATCAGAAATTCTGACACAATGATAATGTGTTTCGGAAACAATGAAGGATACGCAAAGTGTATACTGCTTATTGCTATGCCAACATGGCTGCTCCACAAAAAAAGGATGCATTAATGCTCACGTGCAAAGTTCAGATGACAAAAAACAGCCATCTGGTGCTTTTGTAGCCAGAACCAATGCGCGAGAAAACTTTCATGGGAATCGTACAATTACATGACGTGTCAATGAGAGTGCCCTTACTTAAGTGACCTATAAGCACATGAGCACTGTGTGCTGCAATAGCTTTTTGCATGCCCATTTGCAAATCACAAGTACAATCTGCTGCTGGCAAAACAGTTGTGCCACTTCCTGAACAACCTGTAGTGGTTCCAACAATTTCTCGGCCTATATTGCATTAGAATTAGTGCTGTACAGTGCAGTTTACTGTTAAAAGGGACATGCTAATGCGCAGCTCCCACTTTACTGGCGTTCTGGCAGGAAGTGACAGCCAAAGCTATGCAAATGAACTGCACAGGCATGCAGAAAGGTGCAAGGGCCGCCAACCAGAGGTTATGAAAGGGAAATTGACAACCACCCATTTGTAGCACGAAGCCACGCAGAAATTCATACAGATTTCTCAGAAATAAAGTCTCCTAGCTGCCAAAAAATTCGTCCTGGTCCGGGGACCAAACCTGGCACCAACGCCTTTCCGAGGCGGTTGCTCTACCAAGTGAACTAGCCAGGAAGCTAGCAATTGGCAGCGCGAGGGCGAATTCATCTACAACTCGAAGCACATGGGCACATATTGCAAATCAGTTCTGCGGAATCCAGCAAGGTGGCGGAAGGGTTAAGAAATGGAAATTGACAACCACCCGTTTGTAGAACGAAGCCACAGAGAAATCCATATGAATTTTTCAGAAATAAAGGCTTTGTACTACAATTAAGTGGTTGTCAATTTCCCTCTCTCAACCCTGCCACCACATTGCGGGATTTCACAGAAGTGATTTGCACCAGAATTTATCTGCTGCAAATCCATGGCAATCGTACACTTAGAAATGTGCGTGTTTAAGCTATTTGGTAGTCCATGATTAGCACAAAAAACTTTAACAAGGGACGAAATGAACGTGACAGACACAAGTGCGTGAGTCTGTAGCATTCATTTCGTTCCTTGTTAAGTTTTTTGCGCTAAGAAGAAATCGTATGCTTATCAAAGGGTCACACATGGAGATGCTCTACGCTCGTGTTGCCTTTAGCAGGGGACCCCACTGTAGATAATACTAATATAAACCAATGTTCATAGTTCCGCAGACATAATTCCTGGACACACAATCTATATGTAATTTGTTGAAGTACTACTCATGGCAGAACTAGCCACAAGCATTTACTTGCATTCATATCAGAAGGGCGGACCGTGCTGACATCTGAAGTAACAGCAGTCGCGTGATATAATAGCAAGATAATTTTCTCCCATTGTTAAAGCTGGCACTCACTTTGTGCACAGATTATTTAGTGAGAGAAGCCTGAAGGCATGGCATGGCAATTCCTCTTACAACCTCAGAATGCTTCAACGAGAAGATAGTGGTTTTGAAGATACAGCAGAATACTGCCAGATCACGTGGTATGCATCATAGGCAATTCTTCATAGTAAAGTTCAGCCCTCCTCAACTTAATTCAAATTGTTCGGTCCCTGAGGTAACCACGGATTCAAATTCGTCACCACTACAAAAGATCAAGTAGTCGTCCACGTAACGAAAAACATTAATGTTACTTAAGCCGTTCACTAAGCGCCCTTGTCCGATATTTGCAGCCATATGATCACACACACGCACAACAAAAAGAAAAGGCTGAAGCCTGTCGATGCCCTCAGATTATTTTCGTTTGTGTGATATGATTATTATCTCGAAGCTTATTTATCTGGCAATCACAATGAGGTAAATTGTGTCATATACACGATGCAGAGGATTACCTGACCGGCATAAATTGAATTCTACTAAGTTTTGCTGGTTCGCGTGTTACCTCAACACGCCACGAGCATGCGGCTGTGAAAACTCCTCGTGTCATGTGCAAGCTCACCTGAGACTTTTCGGATGACCGCACATCGAAATTCGCTTACCCATTCTTCGGAAAGCACGCATATTCACCCCGAAAATGATGCGCGCGCCTCAGAATGTCGCGCGTTCCACGAAGCTGTGACCGCTAGATAAACTTGTGACGAGCCATCGAAGCAATCTTCATATTTCGCGCTGCCGCCGGTGCCATTTTTTTTCTGACACCACCAAAACGCATGCGCGAGTGCACTATCGCGCGCGCGTGTAGGCTTCCTACCAAAATCTCGCACTATTATTAAATTCTAACTAAGAAGTTATGCTAGACGTTCCCCCGTTTTCTGTACACAAGTCGTCTCTTGCTTAGCCTGTTCAGTCGCTGTCAGAACGCGGCGCATCGGCCGAAACGCCAAGGATACCGTCATCGCCTGATCTACGCGTTGTTGTTCGTTGTTCCTTCTGAAGTTTTGTGCTGGGTCGACGTTGCAGCGCAGGGCCGTAGCACCTTCTTGAAGAAGGCGGCGCTAAATACACAGGCGAAGTTAACGAAACAAACAGAAATAGCACCGTTTCTTTGTGTTTTCATGCCTTCGTTTGTGTATTTTGCGCTGCCTCCTTCACCCTTCCAATGTGGCATCTTTGTCAAATATGCCGAATGTGAACGCAGTGAACGTGCGCGCACGTTTTGCACCCTGCAGTGTCGTTTGTTTAGCGTTGTGGCAGCTGCGACCACCGAGATTCCAGTGCGCTGCGCTTGAGGAGTACAAAGATCCACCGAGGAGTCCACCGCTCGGAGCGCGCACTCCTTTGTCGCGGTGAACGGTCTGATCTTGACACTTAAGCAATATCCACACTCTACGACCTGTAATTTTTGAGGTAAGCGCGTTCCGGGGAGTATGCGCCGAGAAATTCCCAGGTGAGAGCTCTTTTGACGCGGTGGAGGTGTCGGCCTTGCCGCTGGTTTCAGCGTCTTGAAGCCCGTACCACACAACCCGCTACCTCGCTGGTGTAGAACTTGGCTGAAAAGTTAATCAGCAGTGCCCATTCAATGCCGGTCCATACTCGGGCTTGTCCAGTTAAAACTGTATCTCACGTACGAAACCCGATTTCACGAAGTTCCCGATATAACGAAGGAATTTTCATTCCCGGCAGCTTCGATGATGATGATGATGTTGGTGGTCTCGCCCTTTTTAACGGGTCGCCGTAGTGGTGTCCAAAACCGGCGTGACCAAGGAAAAAACACGCGCACACACACAAAAAAAAGGGTCGCTAACCTGGCTAACAAGCTGCCACTAAGCATGTAGTGCTCCGCGCCGCCACCAGTACTCAAGGCACCTCTTCGTCACTTCCACCACCTTCCGCAGCTCTCCGCCCTCTACAACCGAAGCCAAGCGCGATGGGCAGCGCCGCTGTGCCGGCCGGCGGATGAATCTCGCAGCACTCGAGGACGACATGGCCGAGCGTTTTGTCCGATCCCTCACAGAGGGCGCATGTTTTCGTGAGACCCTCTGTGAATCGCACTCTCCAGAGTCGCGTCCGCAGCACACCCCCCCCGCCCTCTGCCCTCTGCCAGCAAAGCACTTCCCTTCGAGTTGTCGTATATCCTTTCTGTGCTTATTTCAGGTTTGTCGCGGCCGAGTCCCGCCATGCGGTGGTTTCTACCTCGCGGACTTTGAGCCGCACTCCCTCTCTGGGTTTAGTCTTCCCTCCTCGTTTGCTCTCTCCAAACACACTGCGGCAACCCGAAACGTCGGCGTAGAGCAGCTGTGCGTCTGGTCCATCTCGTAGACCTACCGGCGAAGATGGTGTGGACGAGCATCCTGCGGGCCACATTCTGTTCAGGGAGCCTCACCAGCCGGTTCTCACACCCTGCCTTGGCCACTGCCTCCCTCGCCGTGAAGGAAGACCAGCCCATCTCCCTTGTATGGCCTCCACTGGTGTTGCTTGTGTACGCCCAGTGCTAGCCTTCCTATTTCTCTCTTGCGGCCTCTCCAAAACTCCCAGAACGTGCAGGCGCCACTGCATACGTGTTTACGATCACAGCGCTCTCCGGCACTGCCATCGGGCCGCTCTCGCCCTCCATCTTCCACTAGCACTGCACCGGTGTACGTCCAGCGCTCTTCTCAGACGTATCGGGCCGCTCTCGCCAGGCTGGTCGTACATGTTTAGTCTGCGCACTTCTATTTAGTCGCGAGTAAATGTTGTGCCAAATGCCCCATATGTGTAGTTAGGACGCAAGCAATCCAGTATATGTATGACTAAAGGGATTGATAGCCGTTTTAGCCGAAACATAGCCAAAGCTGTAAAGACGCGGAAAAACCAAATATAGCAGTGTATAGGCAAGCATCAACACGTGCCATCACATTGGATTCACTCATGCATTTCTCGCTGCCCAAAGAAAATGTTGCACTTGCTTTTAATACTCATTAGAGCACACGAGTTTCTTACTATGTGAAAGTCTGTGTATGGAAAGTTCACCGGAAAACCAGTAAGCCAGAAACCCAAGCTGGGACTGCGTCTTAGCTACATCATGATCCAGTTGTCTACCTACAGATTTGTTATACCCTTAATTTGTTGCATGTAAATACAAAAGCTCGCTATCACCTGTCACAACACCATACAGGAAGGAGCCAGAATCATGTGCACATTTATTCTGCTTTCCTTACTGAGTAGCATGTGTTACAAAAGCCGTAATTTTTGTCATCCTGCAACTTCGTTCTCAGTACGGCCACGGTGGCATACTCCCATCTTTAATTAGTCCGAAACGTGCTCTGCACCCCTTCCCTACTACGTATCGCCAACACCACCACGCGCATGTGATGATAGTTTTTTCGCTGGTAAAATAGCCGGCAACTGATAGTTCGTCCATCGTGATGTTGCAAACGAGTTTTTATGCCAGCATACTGACCGCGGCTGACAGCTCTTCACCTTCAGCAGCTTCCACCACGTTTCACTTTCATGATGTTGCATGCACATTGCATCAGGTTAAAGCACAGCTGCCAAGTGCCGGTTCTGCATGTTGACAAAACCGTGGTCACTAACTGACGAAGATAGCGATGCGGACAGCAATGCCTCGTTTCGGTACCATGCGAACGCTGTTTTCGCCCATTTGTGGCGCTTTGCGCTTGGCACGCTTCGAGGATCATCCGTATTAACCAGGCTGCGGCCAAATGTGACCGAATTAACGAGAGTTTGATGTTATTACACAATGCTTATGCTGGCCGGGACCAGGGAACGCGTCCGGATTTTCCGAATTAACAAGGGTCGAATTAACGAGCATTTTACTCTACCTATTCATCCTGAAGTCATTCATGCTCTGCTTTTGCATAAATAGAATGAATTCTCAGGCTAGCAATGTAGTGCAATTTCACTTATTGTTCACTTTGAGCAAGCACATATGGACCCTTTCCACAGCTCGTGGAAGCAGCACATTGAACGACTCATCAAACATGGTAGTGCCTTCAGCAAAGTAGACCACGTGCAGCAATACACAGGAAAATGAAGTTAAATGGAGACACATTTATTAAGCAGGAGGTTCGTGCATCCAAAGCTTATGTATGTTCTTAGCCACTAGTCGACACTGTTGGCAAAAAGAAGTCGTGTAGACAATTGTGTACAAAGTGCATTGAAGGGTTGAACAGCTTTTTGACAGGAAAATTTAAATCAACTAAGTGAGTGGCTTGTTCTTGGAACAAGACATGCATGAACTTCAGAGTTCTTAATTAGATTCAACATGCTCCGTGTTCTTTGCTTCTTCCTGCCAAAAATGCTGTTGAGGTGGAATGCATATTTTCGTCTCCTACGTCAACTGCAAAACATGCATAACAGACCTATGTCACTTTGTAAACATCGCTAAGTTGCTGTAAACAATAAAAGTGCCAGAAAAGAAGGTAGCCTTAGAGGAAGAGGTGCTAGTTTGTGAAGTGTTGCATTTGTTAGAGTATGAGCATTGTGTGTGCATTCTTGTGTATCTTTTTAACAATGCATCGTTTTGTGTTCCTAAACTGGCATGCAGACACTGAAGCATTGTTATATTTCCTTCCCCCCCCCCTCCTTACCCCATAATTTCTTGTGCTTGTATTCTCAAATAGTTGAAGGTCAGTACTATCTTTTGTCATTTTGTGGCATCCTATTTCTTGCAATGTTCTAAGCGTTAATTTTGAAAGTTTCACTCGTGATTGAATGCACTGAACTTGCTAACTGGCTCTGCAGTTTTTTTTTTTTCTCATCTTTGTTTTCTATGCCGTGTAACTGTGACTTCATGCACGACATGTGTGGCATGCATTTAGGAATGGTGGGCGAAACAGCCCTTACAGGCTGATATAGTTTGTCTATTTTTTTCTCTGTCTTTAGCATAAACAATCTTTTTTTAAAAGGACCTAGTGTACCTTTTTCGTGCCCAGCTTTTTCCACATTATTGCCCTGTACTGTGAAACATGTGCATAACGAATGCAGATATAACAAATTATTGGTTATAACTACGGCTCTGTGTTTTCAGTTTTTTTTATTTGGAGGGTGTTTTTCGGAGTTTATGTTTTTTGGTGGAAATTCGCCATTTATTGGAGTTCATTTTTCATAAATCCCCAATTCTACGAAATTCGGAGTTTAATTTTGCGTTATTTTAAATACCCGAATGCCTTAAATGAAGCGATATCTGAACACGAAAACATCAGACCACACGAAGCGTATTTTGGTTGTCTGGAAGTTTGAATGCACGAACACATATACACACCGGCACAAATACTTGAATGCAAAACACCTGTATTACAACCTGAAAGCTTGCTGTAATAGACGCATGCATACTGTAGAAGGTCCGACGGATTCTTGATGTCGTCTGGCACGCCCCTGTGCCTCCAGGGGACTGTATATCAAGGTCTCATGCTCCCGAGGGCCCTACATAAAATGACGTCTCTCGCTCCATGTGCGACAAGCCCTTTGTTAAATGTGCGATGGCTGTGGTCTACGAGATACTGTTGACGTGAGGTAAAGTTTATATCGGCCAATGTATCAGCGACTGCTTTGAACATTCCCTTTCAATAAAGAACAAAATATTGGCCATTAAAATGGCAGCTTATCGCATAAATCCAAATTGTCAAAAATTTTACCGGCGAGTCTTTATCGGATTTCTTCAGATTTATCCGAAAACACGGAGCCCTATTTATAACGAAACGATGGAAGAATAGTATTGCCATTGATACAGTGTTCTGAATATACGTTTATAACCAATGTTCGGATATAACGAAGCCATTTTCATATCAAATGCGACTTTGTTATAATGAGGTTTCACTATGTGAGGCCTTTCGTTGACCTCACGCTGACATTTAGGTATTCTATGCCCTGCAGGTTCTGCCAACCATGGCTGCGAGAAGAGCATTGTCCTCCTCTCGCGCATTTTTCCAAGATGACAGCACTCCCAAGCTCGTTATTATTGATGAAGACCTATTGTGTGCAGCAGCAGATCCTGTGCATATGTAAAGGGGATGCATTTTGTGATCATAGCCCCTGGCCAGCTTGTTGCTGTAGGCTCTACAGGCAGTGCTAGCACTAGTCTCTCCTAGAAATGAGGTTTACGTCACTCTGGCTTCTTATCGTCATTGAGGAAATCCTTTGATTGCCTTTGGCAAGCGTGTCATCTATACTTTTCTTTATTCTGTGTGCGTGTGTGTGCATACATCTGAATTTTTTCCTTGTCCATTTTGCGGCTATGAGATAATCATAGTCTTAACTATCGGGATTTTGCGTTGAAGCTTCGCCGTGGGTTTGTTATGGTGCTCACATAACAGTGTCGCAGTTGCTTTCCTTTCATGTTTACTGTTAAATAAATTTGGGCTCAGTGCGGTGAAGCCAGATTTGGGAACTGTACGGACATTGTGCCACAAATGATTAATCGGTGTGTGAATATATACTCTCAGTAAACTAGGCGCAATGCATGACGTGTGACTCAAGTCTGGGAATGAAAACAGGGGAAAGGCTCGAGGGGCTTGTTTCTTTGTGAAACCAACAAGCAGTGAAGCCAAGAAAAGCATTGGGGACATTATTTGTTTTTAGCTGTAGTGTAATAATTATGGCATAAATGGAAATAAATTAAAGTTGATGAAACATTCAAATTATGCTTCAAATTACCCATGTTTTTTTTAAAACTTAATTCATTCTAAAAACTAATAATAACATCCCCAAGCTTCCTTTGGCTTCATTGTTTGTTGCCTTCATTAAGTCTGGGAATTGTTATTTTGTGAAAGTCATTCAACCACAGCTTTGTAAATTTTGTCGTTTCTCATATTATTTGTGTAAATGTGTTGCAATTTTGTTGTTAAACTTTATTTGGGCTTTTGTTTCATTTAGCCGACGTTTACTGCTCTGTACAAGTTTTAATTGTGTGTGGTATTTTGCCTAATCCATAACATACTTTTCCGGCTCTTAGAGGGACACTAAAGTGATACAGCGAATCAGTATAGACTGGTAAATTATTTTTTTGAAAACTACTGTCACTGATTTCATTATCGTACGTTTGTTCATAGAAGAGAAAACGAAGGTCAAAGATAAATTTCTAAATTTGGTGCCGAAATCTTTGCATGTGATTGTCATTAGGACGTCACGGAATACAACAGTACTTTCTCATATTTTGGCCAAATTGACTCTACAAAGTTTGCTGAAGCTTAGTATGTTAGGTCTGTGGTCCCTTCAGAGCAAAATGCACTTCATGTTTACCGATTAAGAGCTGTCTTGTCCCTAGCAGACGCTGTCAAAATCTGTGACATCACAGCGAGTTGGTGCGGGAACTGTAAGGGGCCTTGCCACTTGCGTTTTTCTTTTCCGCGTTTTCTCGCTTACCAGGCATCTTCCCGCGGCAAGGGTGGTGCTTTTGATATTGTGATAGGGTAATTTGCTAGCACAATAATAATTTTTCAGCTCTTTCAGAAAGGGGAATGCTTGGGGAAGATTTCGATGCTGCTAACAGTTGTAGCTGGGTTCTCAAATGACACCTGTTAATAAGATTTGAAGGCGTGCTTCCATCGTGCTCCACACGTACAGCCCCTCTTGTATGCATTGTTTCTTGCAGCCTGTTAAGGTACTGTTATTCCGCTACTATAACTTTTTGGAGTACCAACAAATGTGAAATTTAGGAATGCAAAATATTGCTGCGTTATATCTTTGTTTCCTATTTGTAGTTGTATCTGCATGTGTGCTTGAGTTCATGGTCTGGCTTGCGGTACAAAAATGAATGCATGCTAACTTGTCCTACTGTTTGTACTGGTTCTACACCATTTGAGAAGTTGATTCTTTTGTTTTGTGGCAACCACGAGATAACATGTGAAGTGATCTTTACTCCAGTTTGATGCTTTTGTGCTATTCAATGAACAAAGCATAAGTGGCTCACGAAGGTGTCTTTTATGCACTGTGCAAGGGTATTTGTATTATCAAAGTGATTCTGCAAACTGCATTTGCGATGTCTTGCATCAATGTATTGCCACCTGTTAGTTTTGCATTGTGTGTTCTTGGCTTTACGTGCAGACTAAAAAGCGGCATTGAGTGATTGTTACCCCTTTTGTAACTTGTGACTTTTTTATGAGATTCACTACGTTTGAAAGAACATAGGCTGGTGACTACATGTTTGACAAGAGTGAGAAGTGTTTCTGTGTCGTCACTAAATTGATACATCAAGTTTTTCTTGTATTGAAAGATAATGTAGGCAGCACTGATGGTTCAGTACAGTTAACACAAGGGCATTTTAATTCCCCTGTAAGAGTGCTAACCACAGTGACGTAGCAGAAAATATGTGTTTAAGATTAACAAATAACAAATTCATAATGTTTGTCTTGTTTCATGTAGCTGTAACAGCTTTGCTGACTTTCGATAGTGGTTTTCTGACGGGACAGGGTGTCATTAAATGCACAAAGTTATTCGCTTCAGTCTCTGTTCTTTTTCATTGCAGGGCTTGAAGAACGGAGATCATTTGGTTAAGGAGGAGCCCCCATCCAGCTCTGACGAAGCATCCGCAACAGATACAGAAAGGGACGATACTGTTACAAACTGGCCTTCGAATGCCCGCAGAGAGGAGGTACATGAGAACTCTGGAGACATTCCCACTGAAGCGACAGACGTGCCACAGGATACAGAGGGCTCAGACGAAGACGGCGAATGGCAACAATGCAAACAGTGCCAGCAATACTTTGGCACGCTGGAAATCCTGCTTCAGCACTCTGTCACGCACTCGCAGGACTTACCGTTCTGGTGCGATAACTGTGGCGCCGCCTTCACGTGCCAGGGAGAGCTGACGGAGCACGAGAGTACGCACGTCGATAAGAATCGGTTCTGTTGCGCGCTGTGCAGCAAGATATTCATCAACAGCACCGTGCTTCGAGATCACACAGCGGTTCACCGCAGACATCCCGGATATCGCTGCCACCTGTGCCCCATGGTGTGAGTAGTCAGTGGTGTCCCATTGACCTTGTTTATTTATTTCATTTATTTGTTTATAGGGTTTCTGCTGGCTTCGGAATAAAGCCCTAAGCAGGAGTGGGCAACGTACAAATATAGCACACTGAAAATTATGCAGTAAGTTACGCAAAGGAAAACTGGTATGCACAAAATGATAGACAGGGACACAATAAGACAGGGACATGGTAAGATGCTCGTCCATGTTTGTCTTACTGTGTCCCTGTCTATCGTTTTGTGCATACCAGTTTTCCTTGAAGTATGAACCAGCTCGCCCAGCTACAAGTTTTATTGAAATGGCGCAAATTATAATAATACAGTGAACGCACGATTTGGAACATGGTGAAAATACATATAAAATTCTACAGTGCATGACATGTAATTGCACAAAGCGTAACGTATATGTGAATACCTGCTAACATCATATGAAAACAAACGAACAAGAAAAAAGAAAAAGGCAAGACATGCTACAGGCTCATTAGCTCGGCTAATATTAAGGGCACTCTCGCTGCATCCACAAGTTTGCCAGGTCTCACAGGAGCACAACGCTTATTGCCGCATCCCCTCAGCTTGTTTCTATTGACGTGGGATGCAACAGTAAGCGTTATAGTCCTGCGAAGGAGGTGATCATTTTGCTAAAGGAGCAGTACTGACATGACAGGCAATGTCTGCTTTTTCTTTTTTCTTTTTAAATTAAAGGGATACTCAACAAAAATTGGAAAAACTGAAGAAACTATCGAAATTCTACTTGGAAGACACGGCTGTTTCAGTAAACAGAGTTTGTTTCATGTATTTTTTAACAGTTGGCTGTATTTTTGGTGGATTGTCAGTGCGCGGCGGCTGCAAACAAGCGAAAGCTGTGACGTCACGTTCATAGAGGCGCATGCAGAGTGCACGTGTTCCTGTCCTTCTCTTCCCTTTCTCCACCTCCTTTCATCCCACTCTCCCTTACACAAAAGCGCTGATGCTTTACCCCAGCCGGGAGCATCGTTCGCTGCCGGTGCTGTTCGTAGTGGTTCTGGAACCGTAGTGGGAGCTGAGTGGGTTGAGAGACACGGTGACAGCTGGCACTGTTATCATGCTCTTTTCCTGTGGATGAAACGTCACCAAATGTCACCTCGTCTAGTTCACAGCGCAGCCGCTAGATGCAGCACTTTGTGAAAAACACATTAAATTCGTTATTTTTCGCTAGTTCCTGCCTGAAATGAAGGTTGTGTCTATCGATTTGAGCGCCCAATCTTTCAATTTGGCTAAAAATCTTGGCAGCAAAAATTTTGTTCAGTATTCCTTTAAGGTATGGAATATCCAAGCTCTAGCAACAATGTTGGAAATCATTAGAGTCCCCTAACCCATTTACTTCAACCTCTTTTTCTATGAACCAATTTCGGTTTCGAAACTTGGATGTTGGATTAATCTTGACATCGTACTCATTCACTTCAACCTCTTTTTCTATGAACCAATTCCGGTTTCGAAACTTGGATGTTGGATGAATCTTGACGTCGCGCATCGTCTCGCCTAATTTCTCCATTTGGAGAGCGAAGCAAGAAAGAATGTTTCCAGCGCTTGTTTGGCTTTTCGCAAGTGATGTGATCGTACGCAGCATTGTGGCTATGTAACTTCAGCAGAAATGGCTCTCTATCATGACGTCTGCAAAATGTTGATGACACCGAGTGTGGTGTTTGCATGACAGTGAATGCTTCTCAGCCTTCATAGCTGCCAGGTTTCATGCTATCGTGTGTTGGAAGCATGTGTCAGGGTTTCTGAAACATTGAAATGATGTGTTGGCACTGCTGTAGAATGGCGCCTGATTTGCTGTAGCTGTTGCGGCTTTTACCACCTTTGCTACATTTCGCAGTAGCAAGTTATCCTACGGCAATACTTGGAGGCTGGATTTAGGTGCACGAAAGCCTGTTGTGCACATAACTTTTTGTGCAAATAACAAACATATGTGCTGTGCCTGCATATTGCTGCGCAGCGTAGCTACCATGGCTGCCATGGGGTGCTGCCACACGCCACAATGAGCTTTGGCTGGGTCCTTTTGTCAGCTGATAACTGCAAATTCTGATTGATCTTTGTGGATGACATACCTCCAACCACATAGCAACGATATACAGCCCAAGTAGCCCTAGCGTTTCTAGAGAATTCAGCACACAGCTGGATTGGGAGTAGTGGCCAACACACAGAAAAAGAAGAAAAAAAAAATGCCCAAAGTCATGATGCATGCTGACATAATATTTAGGTCAGGGCCTTAACCTCTGACATAAATGTGACGTCATTTGATCAGATATCTTGCAAAACGATGCGACTTGCTGTCCCCCTGTGACTTAGACCGATGTCAGACTTTGTTGATGCGTCACTGTGAAACCACTGCCTCGATATTGAAGCCAAAAATGTTTTTCAAGGAAGCGGGATTTAAAATATATTTAGTGCGTTCTGGGGAACCACAATAGCATTTTTATTTAGAGCAACAATACGAAAATTTCTAAAATTCGTCTCAGTACTCCTTTAAAGAAGGAAAAACATCACATGGTTGAAAAATTCGTGTTGCTGGAGCCGACTTTTCGACAAGTGGACTTGTCTTCTTCAAGGCTGCAATTGCTTTTTTGAAAGCAATTGCAGCCTTGAACAAGACAAGTCTGCTTGTTCAAATGTCGGCTTCAGCGACTCTCCGTGTCATCTCTTCAAGTTTCCATCTTTCCCTGAGCGTCTGCCATGTTCAGATGGTTGAAAGCAATTCACAACCTCCCTGTTATGGCATCTATTATAGCCTCCATAATGGTTTTGGAGGTTAAACCTCATAATTGTTTTTTTTTTAAGCTTAGGCCCTAGGCTCCTCTGTATATTTCACATTCACCTACAAATTAAAGAACATTCTAACAATGTATTGAAATGACACTAGAAGAAAGCATTCTTTGTGGTCGTTCCATCATCTTGGCTGTAGCTTCTTCTCCCAGTATATATTCCGTACACAGTTCTCAGCTTTTGCCAGCTTTTATTCCTATGGCACTTTGCTCGAGGTACTGGGTAAGGATAACTGTTGAAATCGCCACTGCTGTTGTGGAAGCCAGTTCTTCCACTATTGGATGGAGCCACTATAGTTGGCCACTGTGAAGCTCTGTTGTATCGAGCTGATACCTTGCACCTCCCGACAACAAGCTAGAATAAGACGAATCGAAGAAGCTACAGCCAAAGATTGCTGATCAACAACAACGATAATCCTTCTTTGATCATCATCTTCATCAAAATTGCAGGCATGTTGAAGAATGTGCCGTGCTCGTGCATTCTCAACATGTGGGATGGCATGTTCTTCAGTTTGTGGGAATGACTCGTAACAATATGCAGGATAACTTGGCTCAAGTAAAGGAGTAAGGACTCTTACGAAATGTCTAAAGTGCAACAAGCACAGATGCCTCCTTGTCAACTTTACAAGAGGTCCAGCGTTTGTCTTGTTTCTGTGTCCACACTCCCAGGTATGCCACGCGTCAGCAGCTGTTAAAGCACCTGGACAGCCACAGTAAGCCTTACACCTGCAAAGTGTGCAACCTCAGTTTCTTCAGCAACAAGACCCTGACCGCTCACGCGACCACCCACGCGGTCGCCCAAGTGACCCCCCAGGTCAAGTTTCAACACCGCCGCACTCTGCACTACAAGTGCCCGCACTGCCCCAGGACCTTCTATCACAGGGGACATCTGGTGGACCACGAGAGGTCCCACACCGGGGAGCGGCCCTTCAGCTGCGACATGTGCGAGAAAAGCTTTGCCCGACACCACAGCCTTCGTGTGCACAAGCGAGCGCATCATGCAAAGTAAGCTCAGGAAGCACAGCCCTCGTAGGTCCCTCGCTTCGCCGTAGATTTGCCCCACCATGCCCCTTGGATATCTGCGAGAAGAAGCCAGTGACAGTTTTGCAGTGTTCTCCATGACCGGGAATTAACAGGCCTTGCTGGCTGGGCACTTGACCGCAAGCAAGGTGCTGTGCTGGAGTGGAGATAGTGTTTGGTGGAGCCGGCTGTCGAACAGATTCATGTTAGCCCATAGCGGAGAACAAAGAGTGTTATCTTCTTGCTTCCACCACCTTACATATGCTAAAATTTGCTGGATAGCTCGACATGTGTGCTTGTGTCACTGGTATTAGGACGAAACTTGAATGTCACGATAGTTTGCACGGAAGATTACGATATCAGTACTCAACCACTAATATTTTTCACGCAAAACAAGCATTTATTTTCCATTTAGTCTAGGGTTTACAATAACAAAGCAAGGGCACTTGAACTGTGACAAAACCTTTGGCTAGTTCGGCACTCTTTCGAGGCAGAAGTATGGTCAGATGCTGGCTTCGCCAGTGGGGTAAGGTTTAGTGAGGGCTGCCACTGCAGGTTTTTTTTTTTTTTTCAAGCTTCTTGGGTGCAGCCGCTCATTGCTGCTTGATTATTAGTTTGATTGCAGCCAAGCGTGTAGACTTGGTTGAACAACTAAGATGATCAGACACTTGGTTGTACCCACTCCTTGCTGCGGGATCGTTCATTTAATTGCAGCAGAGGGTGTTTAACAGACCTTACTGGTCGGGCACCTTAGTGCGCAGTCACTTTGTTACAACCCTTCATAGCTACCTGACCATTCATTTGGTTTCAACCAAAGGCATTTAGCTGCTATCAGATATTTTCTCAAACTACAGTGATTGCATTTACTTGCTTTTGTGTGCTTGTATGCATCTGTGTGTAATTCCATAACATATTAATAGTTAGTATTAGAAAGAAACGTTACCATGTGAGTGTAATTCTGAGAACAAGTAGGTCAGAAGAGAGATTAAATAAATAAATGAGCAACTTCTCAAGCTGCATCAATATGCCCGAGTTTGTCAGACATCATGTGTTATGCATTTTTAGTTTTCTTAGGTCATTAAAGCCGGATTTATACAGCTTGGAATTGTAAGTTGCTTGTGAAAGGATGATTAAACGTGAAACACCCTTGCTTAGTATAAAAGTATCATGTTACCACCAGACCTCCAATCAATTATTGCTAAAGTTATGCTTTTAGGAGTTGAGCGTGAAAGAACACAAGGACAAAAGAAGGAATTTACAAAGACACATTAGCGCCAGTGTATGCATACATTCCTTCCTTTGTCCTTGTGTTCTTTTGCGCTCAATCCCTAAAAGCATGACAAACCAACAAGTCCGCATCACTGCCCTCCTCAGCTAAAGTTACTTTCTCAGCAAACATAGTTAGAAGCTTCCTAACGATAATACTTTGTTCAAGCAGTGTCGTGGCAGTTTTGTGCAGTGCAGCGGTAAGGTACTGTACTTGAAGAATGCAACGCATCAGTTTAAAGTAAAGCATGCATGCCTTTGTTTTCGACATTCCGAGGTCGTGTTGCATCGGCGAAATCTGTAGCCCTCTCGGTTAAAACGATGTTGCTACCAACTTTACCAATTACATGCATAGTGACATGAGATCACATCCTCAAGTAATTGCAGTTATTCACTGTTCCACTTTAGAACTCCCCTGCTCGTAATTCGATGAATACGGCGCGGTCACTGTCAGTCCTAAAGGGACAGACAACTGATTTTTTAAGGTGCTCATTTCTTATGGCACAATGAAGAGCTTGTCCTTTAAGACGTTTGTACTTGCAGCGGTTACTTCTGAAATTACATGTAAATTTAATAATCACAAATTTTAATCTGGGCAATCTAAAAAAAAGAAAAACCTCCCAACTTAAGGGGAGACATGGGTCTTGAAAAGTGTGTTTTTAATAGTTGGGTGAACGGAATGAAATTTAATACACTTACTCAGTGTTTTCTGCAGATCCCAAATCTCTGAGTAGATCTTTAATAGCTGCATTACAACAAAATATATGCTAGTTCTACAATGTTTTCTAGCACAATTCTTACGGGGATTTTTGGAAACTTTTGTTCATCAAACACAAAAGCAAACTATGAGACCAGGTTGCCAGAAAGCTAGTCTAGCCGATGATGCTATTTATCTTCTTATAATGTTGTTTACCAAATGATAATTCTCTATAATCATAAAGTGTATGACGCAAAAATTTTTCTCTCATATTTGCATCCATTTATTTTGTATTCGAAGTTTGATGAAAACAATCAAATTAGCATCGGCTAGACGAGCTCTCTGGCAGTCTTGCCACATATTTTGTTTTTGTGTTTGACAAAGCAAAGTTGCCAAAAAGTACCGTAAGAAATGTGCTCTCGGAAATTGCATATCTTTTGTTCTAATGCAGATGGTAAAAATGTACTTGAAGATTTGGAATCTGCAGAAAAAAACTGAATAAGTGTACTAAATTTCATTCAGTTAACCCAACTAACAAAAAAGTTTTCTCAAGACTCACGTCTCCCCTTAAGCAACACTGAGAAGTGGGAGCAACGCCTGATATCCCGTGGCACAAATTCAGAAAGCAGAGCAGTAGATGGCTTTCACGTAACTGAATGCAACTATCATTAACTGTTCCCACCATCATCTTTTATGCCAGTGTTGCTGTAAGTGTGTGTGGCTGTAAGGACCTTTCTCATATATATGTTGCCTTGTTTTCCTAAAAACTTGTTCTTCTAAGAGGCTAATTGTGAGCCCAAGTACAAGATTGCATGATTGCACGTCCAGTTTATGTGTGCTCATTTAGAGAGTTTGGGCAAAGAGTGTTTCTGTGTAAAAAGCTTGTTTACTTGTTAAACTTTATTTTGTTTATTTGTTCAAGTGATGAACCAGGAACGGTTTCCACACCTAAAAATGACTCGGTCGACCATTCAGTGACTAGAAGCTAGCTTTGAAGCAATTGATAGCAGTCAAAGTTATTAGACATGCCATTGTTTTAAGTGGACACTATGCACTAAGTAAAGAGAAGTGTTAATGTAAAAAAATAGAAATGCGGATAAATGAAACACAAAATAGAACCAGCATTGTGACAAAAAGATAAGGAAATATGGTGCATTTCTTGTTTTTCGATGCTTATATCAGGTATTTGGTAGTGCTTGTTGCGGTGTTGGTGTTAAGACAATATACACTGTCTTTGTCTCAGCTGAAATGCTTGCTCTGTAAGTACTTGGAAGAGGCTTGAATTAAAGTTCATAGCCTAATTTGATCATGAATTTTTTGTTTTGTCCTTTCTTCAGCTCTAGTTTTTATGTGTTGAGCAATCTATGGAAACTGAACACTTTTTTTAGATGCGAAGCAGCTTTCGCGCTGGGCTGTGCCTGTAGTTCCATTGGCGACCGTCCGCTTTCTAAAACCTAGCATAGCCATCTGTAACATATTGAGCGCGCGCTCGCACCAAGGAGAAGTCTTCTTCGTCTTGCTCCTCGACCGCCTTGATGATGATACGTGCAGAGCACTTTAGGGTCCCGGGCTGCGATATGCTGTACTAGCTTGGTGTAACACAGACAAAACCATGTGTGCTTGCACGTGCTAGCGCGTTCGGGCCTGTGTAAGGGGCTGGGTAACATGCTGTGGCCTCTCCCCCTTACACTCTCTCAGCAATTGTGATGGTGTCGGGGAACGAGATTCTGCAGACGCACGATGAATCAACGCGTTGCATCCTAGTCAGAAAGCGTGCTGGCATGCGCTAGCGCGTTCGGGCCTGTGTAAGGGGCTGGGTAAGACGCAGTGGCCTCTCTCCCTTACACTCTCTCAGCAATCACGTGATGGCGTCGGGGAACAAGATTCTGCAGGCGCGCGATGAACCCGCGTGGCGTGCTCCAACAAGAGTTCGGGACGAGTAACAGCAACAGCAACTACAGTGAATTCATAGTGTGCTCCACTTGCAAGGACGCGTTAACATCGGGCAAGGTGCCCATGATGAATGGAACATTAAGTCGACCCATGCGCTGCTTCGCATCCTCCCATGGTTCCCTTATGTGGGAGATGGCGTCTTGTTTTATTTGTATTCACCATATACTCGCGGACAACTTTTCTTGGCAATGAAGCGAAGGCTACAGAGCCAAATCGCATGTACCGTACAGCCAATGAATGTAGTTCCACGTTGCGTCCATATTTTCTGTGTGTAATATAAAAAAAAAGCTCTTTATTTTCTACATGTAACTCTTTGGGACAGGACGCAGCTCACACTAGTGAGATATTTGTATTTGTTTTACTTTATACGTTGTCGCTTTGCGGTTTTGCATGCATGAGAGAGTCACGCCTTTTACATGTACCTCAAACACTAAGCGGCATCTGCATCAACATGAAACTGATCGCGCGCAGCCATCACTTTCCACAGCAGTGCAAAATGTGCACCATACCGGACTACTTCGCGTTGGAGTACATGTGCAGAAGCTCCGCCCTCACAGCTTCCCCTTCATTGCCAAGAAAAGTTCTGCGCAAGTATATAGTAGCCAGTGCAGTGGGTTTTGATATCGAGTGCCTTGCCATTTCTGTCTCAGAGATTGTAACTTGCCCGCCGTACTGTCTTAAAGCTGTGATGCGCTGCTCAGCACAAGCCATGCTTGTTTCACAGCCATGGCAACCGCATTTCAATGGGGGCGAAATTGAAAAACACCCATGTGCTTTAATTTAGGTGCTAGTTAAAGAATTCCAAGTGGTCACAGAGCCTTTAATAAAGAGTCTTTACTGTGGAGGCTTTACTCTGGAGGCTTTACTGCGGAGTCTTTACTGTGGAGGCTTTACTGCAGAGTTTTTTACTATGAAGTCTTCAATATGGAGACTCACTACAGTGCGTCTTGTACTCCATACTGTAGTGTGATCTGGCATTTCAAAAACCCGATTTTAATTTTTTGGATCATAGACTCCCACTGCTACTTCAAGTCATGGTGAATGAAGAGGACATTTATGGAAGCACAAGTAATTTATACACATGAGTGTGCGCAAAACTTTGAGCGGCTTCCACAACGAATGTCCTTCTCGTCTAATGTTGGTGATGTCGTGGAGGCATTGGGAGCAGGAGCATGGTGTAGTCACTCACTCAAGCTCGGAGACTGCCTCCTCTTAGTCTCACCACACACTAATGCTTATGTGCTCTTGCTCTTTGGATAGCGTAGACAGTGGTGCAGCACCACAAAGTGAATCTTGCACATTGTAGCTGTTAGCCTTGCGAATTGCAGAGTTGAAGGACCCTTTTACGCTTTCGTTTACTAATGCCATTTTTAGCGTTGCTGAATGTCTGCGCTCCAAAATTCTGCTTTGTGTCCGTACTTAGCACTTGGGTCTTGCAATACTCTGATGCTAGTCATCACGTGCTTTTGAGGCTCTTACAAGGAAAAATAATAAAAAGAGGAGCAGCTGAATATGCTTGTGACATATTTTGCAGATATGAATGCTGGAGAATTGTTTGGGAGAAGCTGGTAACGTACACTGGCAGTTCTGATCCTCACAGAAGATTTTTATCTCTGTTAAACTTCTCTAGAGGGACCGGCACCAAGTGGCACTGAGCATAGATCAATGAAATCAAACACGTTTGAAAGTGACGTGTGGCATCATGTAGTGATGCTCAGTCTGCATTGATTTCATATTCAATTACTCTACCATGTTTGAAAGTGCATGTGTGAGAAGAGCATGGGGCTGCAACTGCACAACTGAGACCGAGTTTTGTGCATTGCATATTTGCCTAATGGTTTCTTTGAGCTTGAGAACAATCAGTTTTTTTGTTGTTGTTTTTTTATTCGCATGCGCATTATGGCTGAAGGGCTATTCTAAAATCTGATCTAAGTTTGTGTCAAAGCATTTTTTTAGTTGCACTACTATGTACTAGCACATCAGAGCCGCGTTGGTAGTGATTTATGTGCGGTGGAGGCATTATTAGCCTTCCTTAGAGGCATGGGCACAGTGAGTTTTTGTGGTGTACTCTTGTGAGTGCTTCGCATTTGCTGTGCGTAAATGTGTCATTTCATTAGTCATTCTCATTATCTGGAACAGCATGCCATTTGCATAGCCATGTGAGCATCTACACCATTTATTGAAAAAATACGTCCCTCTCCCTTCAATGATATGAATCTCTCTATTAAAACTTAGCCTTCATGTAATGAGTCACTTGTTAGGAAACACACCAATTGTGCTGATTAGAAATACCATCAGTCTGCTGAGAAATAGTCAAGGCTAAGTATTAGAAATCATTATATGCTACAACTCAAAACCTAAAATTTGGAGGCCGTTCTTTCTTTCCACGAGT
>NW_023615959.1:0-31484 GCF_013339695.2 Rhipicephalus sanguineus
CGGCCATGTGTCTTTGCGCACATCGAGGCAACAATTGAAGCTCCGAATCTTATTTCGTCGTCTATAGTCATATCATCGGATATGTCTGTGCGCGTCTTTGTGGGAGGTGCTCGCCTTACGTCAGACGAACGGCTTGACATTCCAGAAGTAGTTCACGACATGCGTGTGCTGGTGCAACTTCTGGGCGGCGTACAAGAGTACTGTCGCAGGAGAACTTGGAAAAGATGAAAAAGTGAATGGAGTGTTAAAGCTTGTGGTTTCCCTCCTCGAGGATATTTCTAGGGAAGACCTTCTGGAGGATGAAAGAGTAGAAGCAATAATGTTTCTCAGGGAACAGTGCCAGCTCCTGATGAGACGAAGCAAAGGTATTCAGCTGAACTATTAATTCTTTCAACTGTGTTTTACACTATTTCTCTCCCATGGTTACAACTTTTTGCGAAGCAGTGGTAACATCGTATTGCCTCACCCTTCAACAATTAAACTGTGTGTGCCGCTCATGATGTGAGCCCTTTGAAGGAACAAAATCAAGAAGGGTTCTTACGGTACATGAAAAGAAGGGCCAGCCTACTGCAGTTGCATGAAAAATGTCACATTGATGCTTGATGAAATACACTTGCAACAATTCTTTGACTACAAGGCAGGCAGGTTAACAGGAGCTTCTGTTACCAGCATTGAACCAGCGAAAAGCGCACTTTTTATGGTTCAGAGTTTATTGTCAGCATATAAAGATGTAGCACACATATTACCAGTGTCTAAAATTACAGCTGAAAAACTACATAAGGTGCTGAGAGAAGTAATAATTATTCTTGAAGATTGTGGCCTTCACGTAGTGGCAGTAATAACAGACAATAACTCAATTAACAGAAAGGTAATGTCACTGTTCGCAGGAAGCAACCATCTAGAATAGTGTATCCTCATCCAGCGGATCCTCAAAAACCTTTATTTCACATTGTTGACACAGTGCATTTGCTAAAATGCATTCGTAATAACTGGATTAACCAGAAAAATTCTGACAAGTGCCTGTATTATCCTCATTTTGATTGTTATGATGAGGAGAACAAAAGGCTGGAAGGTGCATCGTTCACCACATTAAGGAAACTGCATGAAGCTGAAGAAAATAGTGTTGTGAAAATTGCTTATGGGCTAACTTACAAGGCTCTCAACCCAGTAACCTAGAGCGACAAAATGTTAAGCTCGCTCTCAAGATATTTAACACCTTCGTATCGTCGGCTTTGAGAATTCAAGATGAAACTTTGCATTTGGTCGTTGCTGACGGAACAGCAAATTTCATTGATTTAATTGTAAAGTGGTGGAGCATCGTGAATGTGAAAACTCCTCATAAAGGCTGCAGGGTAAAAGATGTGTGGCAAGAGCCAGTGCGCAATATCAGCTGCGAGCAGCTGCAATATCTGGACAAGTTTGATAGCTGGCTTGATTCTTGGAAGGACAGAAACGTGCAAATAGGCGCTCTCACAAAAGAGACTCACACAGCTTTACGGCTAACTACGTATGCCCTGATCGAGGTGTCTAGGTACTGCATGGAGGAACTTAATTTTAGATACGTGCTCCTTGGTAAATTCCAAACTGACTCGCTTGAGGCTCGGTTTGGGAGATACAGGCGACTATGTGGTTCGCACTATAATGTGTCGATAACACAAGTGTTAGAGGCTGAGGCTAAAATCCGCCTACAAAATACATTGATTTTGGCAGACATGCCTGAATCACACTGTCAGAATGAAAATGAGCCTAATGCTGAAGAGACAATTAGGAAGTATGGCATACGCTTGACCAATGCTGAATTAAACAAGCCACGACAGGACATGGCTGCATTGGCTACATCGCCGGCTACTGTGCCCACGCGGCTCTTAAGCGACAACATGTGATGACTGCCGTGACATACTGACAGTCGCGGAACGAGAGCTGGAAGAAAGTGACCATGTGCTGATTGACAGCATCAGTCGAGGTGGACTGAAGTTTCCACAGCCAGCTGTTATTCATGCAGTCCTCTGCGCGAAGGTTGTTTTCGATCGTGTCACTAGTAAAGAGCATGAGCTTCTGTTCCATGCCGAAAGTAATCATCGATTGACTCTACTCGGTGTTCTTATGTATTTGTTGAATGCCAACGAAGAATTTGACGCTTGTGCGGCTGGCCACACTCCAGATTCAGTAATGAAAAATGTTTTGCTGCCAGCGATAAACATCCTGCTCAAGAACTACGCTTCTCTCAGAAATGAAGCGCTGAGCAAAAAGAAATCAAATGGAACGAAAAGAAAGTTAGTTACTTTGAAATGATTTTGTGTTTGCATTTCTTTTTCTGTGTGTATGTGTTTGTGTGTGCATGTTCGTGCGTATTCACTCTCGAAATAAAATTTATTTCTTGTTCTGAAACTCTTCTTCGTTTGGTATCACTCTCCGAACTGCTTGGAAATTTGGATAGTGCAACATATTTAAAGAACAGTGATGACAGAATCCTCCATGCTGTAAGAATTATGTTTGGTAAATTCGTCTAACCCAGGCGACGAGAAATTACAACTCATAAGATATTCCACCCTGTAAACCCAACTACAAAACAACAACAAAAAAAAGCTTTTAGGTTTGTTCATTAGATCAAAAGCGTGTCTTGCGTAGCATTCGGTGACAAGCACCAGCTGTCATGTCCCGCACACAGGTAACAAAAAAAAGACAGAAAAATACGAGGACGCAATACAGCTATATGTGCAAATGTACGTATGCGGTCGAAACAAAAGGTACAAAAACGGTGAAATGCCTACGGTGAAATGCCTGAAGATATGAATAAGCCTTGCATTAGCCTCACGATCATTGCATTGACTAATTTAACGCGGATTAAGAAAAAACTGGGTTTATAGCTAAAGCGGCCGCAGTCCAGAAGCGCCGCGTACGGGCTGAGTGTGGTGACGTCACGGAGGAGTACGGGGGCCTTCAGTAGTCTAGGTGGCGTTGGCTGAAACCGCAGCACAGTCACAGCGAAAGCTGGAAGAGCGACGTTTCTAGAGCCCGTTGTAAGCTCCCTTAGGGCTACTAATACAAGTACACTAGCAAGGTACCCACTACGCCATAAATCACAATTTTTGTGAAGTTGGGAAGCACCTACTCAGTCATTATTCGTCATTCTGCGGAGAAGCGAGGCACCAGCTACACGTCTGTAAGGCATTATGTGCACTTTGTTGACGCGATGACTGATGATGATGGAGAATTATGGCTCAGCCCTTTGTAATGGGTGGAAAGCTTTAAACGGCCCACCAGTTACGCAATTTGCATTGGGTGACGCCCGGTCCCTATTTCTCTCTCCCGCCATGCTGTATAACATACGTTGACGTGGGACACAGGGGGGGGGGGCGAATAACTTTACTGAGACCCAGAGGAAATGGATCGTGCGCTTATGGGCTTCCTTGGCAACCAATACAAGTGCACTTGCGAGGAACCCACTACGCTATAAATCACTGTAATTTTTCAGAAGTAGGGAAGCAGGCACTATGCCATTTTTCGTCATAGGGAGAGCCGTGGTACCTGCTAAACGCATTTAAGGCATCATGCGCACTTTGTTGATGCTGTGGCTGATGACGATAAAGAATTATGGCTGAGCCCTCTGTGATGGGTTGGAAGCATTCAACAACTTACTCGTTGCGCAATTCGAATTGTGTGATGCCTGGTTACAGAATTTGCGTTGTGTGACGCTTGGTGCTTATTTCACTCTTCTACCACGCTATATTGCATATGTTAATGTGGTTCCTTCCCGACATGAAGCCTGTATAGGACCTTTTTGCAAAGCAGTTTCAAGCAACGTGACAAAGTATGTAGTGTGTGGTTGACAGCTATAACGGGTCATCTTTCCATGAATTAAAGAAAAAAGAAGCAACAGCATGGCTCAGAGGTTGAATACTGGGCTCTCACGCAGAGGGCCCAGGTTCGAACCTCGTTTCACCCTGGAATATTTTCTTATTTCGTTTTTTTTTTATTTCGAGCGATAGTAGTTACTGACACCGGCGGCGGCGGCGGACAACTGCGGCGCCAAAAGCGGGCGCTGAAATGATCTCATAACAGCTTTCGCTGTAAAACCAGCGCTGAACAGCGCTCGTTCTCTTTGGTCTTTGCCTTCATTGTATTGTGCTGTTTTATACTTTGCTTGGAAGGCCCTCCGGCCTCTAAAAGTATGCCTGTGCAAACTGTGTAAACAAGCTTTCTTTGGAAAAAATATGGGTGATTATAACGTTTAAATATCCGACATTTTTTCCTTTCCGCATTGGTCGTTAGCTGTTTATGATTGGTCAAAAATTTCTAGGTCATACACAAGGCAGCTGCTCGTAACGTGATGCAACATATGACCCCAAAATTTTCCATTGCGTAATGACCACTCATGCACGACTACATAAAAAGCAAGAAAGTAGGCTATTTTCAATACGACATATTTTTGTCATTGGTTCCTCGCCGTTCGTCAAAAATGTTCGCTGTGCCTTAAAATCGCGTGCTTGTTAGCGACGTCACGAATCTGTGAAATCTCGAGGTGTTAAAATTACGTGCGCACACTAAGCAGCGCATTACTATGCTGAACAATACCTAAACATTTCTCGGAACAGCCGGACAGTGTCTCATTGTGAATGTAATTCAAGACTACCCGCCGATCACGTTGGCAGCGGCTACTTGTCGCAGCTGGCGAGATGTATTCATATGAGTATAATAAACTTTTTCAGTTGCATAACGATGTTGAGCTGTTTTTGCGCGTGTGCAACTCTGTGAACTCATCCCTGCTGAGAGAGAGGGATAGAAATAAACAGCGCTGCGTGTGTGTGCTTCTTTGCTGTCCGTGTTGTATTTTGCCTTGTAGAAGTCAATTCGAGATGACTCAAGATCAACTAGCCTGGCCTGTCACTTCAGTCTCCTTAGTCCAGAAAACCCAGATCGCGGGATCGAACCTCGGCTGCGGCGGCCGCACTTTCAATGGAGATGAAAATGTTTGAGGCACGTGTAGAGAACCTACAGTGCGTGGTCGTGGTACACGGGAGACATTCTCCACAGTAGAAACGGAGGACAAATTTCATTATATAATTAAGTGATTGCTGTGTGGAAGTAAAAGTTCGCCTCAGTTCATGGTTTCCCAGTGCGCAGCCGACAGTGAGAACTATCGAAAGTGGGGGGGGGCTCCGCCCCCCTAACTGTTCTCAGTGGGGGGACTGGCGCCCCCCTTGACCCCCCCCACCCCCGGTAGATACGCGTATGAAAATAGGGCTTGCTTTGAATTGAGTGGCTCATCAAAAATATATATATTTTTTTAATTCCTCAGTATGTCATGTCCTATATTTCTTGTTTCCATATTTTTGCAGCCGCAAGAAGCCAAAATGAAGCGACGCTGACGTTTTTGGAGGCCAGGTATGATCAGGACATTGAAATGCGCCTGCTTAGCTATCATATCGGCCTCCAGATTCGCCAGCACGAGGATAATATCAAGCTCCTACACCAGCAGCATGCTGACAAAATCAGACTTAGAGAGGCCGAAATTGGCATGAGAAGGATGGAGACGGCGGCGCTCCTTGAGGAGAAGCGGACTAACGCAGCTTATCAAAGTTCGCAACTAGAACTCATCAAAGGCCTCATTGAAAGAATGAAAGAATAAGATAGCGCTGCAATTATGTGATTGTTGTTACAATACCTTCAGTGTGCATTTCTTTAAAGCGGGTACCAATCAGAGAAATCACCCCTGTGCTGCTTCAAAAGGTGGCCAAGCTTGATTGTATGGAGAAACAAAAACTGTCCCTTTCAATGTCCAAGTCTACAGCCAAGAGAAGTTGCGGTCAACGACAACGACAGATAGTGGTTGCCACCACCTTATGTGAAAAGCTCCGTCATGTCTCCTACTTTTCAAAGCTCCCGAGATAACCAAGTCCAGTGCACGCTCCAATAATTCATAATCAGTTCGGGTCGCCGTGCGTCACGGCATGCGCTTGGGCAATTTCATGTTTTCACTGGAATCGTAATTTGTAAAGTTGCAGTATATGGCTTCCAAACGCTGCCTTCAGGAGCAGTACTGCCAAACAAAGTAACTCCATATACTTTAATTGTACCAGTGGTATGGTTTTCGCTGAATTCAAGCAACAATCGGTATTGTGGCAGGCTTGTCCATGGTAACCACATTTATAATGTTGTGACATTGTATGTGCATTATGTCAGAACAATCAAAAAACACATTTTATTAATATTTGAACTTCAGGTACATGCTTGGGTTAATAGGTTTGGTGGCTGCAGTGCCACAGAACACTGTGCAACGACGAGAATCTTGCATTAGTTATTTATTTGTGCATTTATTTATATAAATGAACCGCCATGGCTGCGATTGGCGCTGACTAACACTCCTAGGTTTAAATGCACATATATACCCCATAAAGTGGACGGGGACGGGGGGCCGCCGTAGCTCAGTGGTAGAGCATCGGACGTGTTATTCGAAGGCCGCAGGTTCGGTCCTTGCCGGCGGCAATTTATCTTTTAGTCCACTTGACTTTCTTCACATTTATATCCCCATTATTAAAAATAACATCTTCTATACTTTACTTGGCATTATTGTCTGTTAGTTCTCATTAATATTGTGTCTAACGAAGAAAAACGAGCCCTTAAATGCCATCTTCTGTCCTTTATTTATATAAGTGTTTCAAGGAGGAGGGGCACCTTCCTCGTAACTTTAATCGTTTCATATGCTTGGCCATACAAAAAGAGGGGGGTGTGGTTATTGTTACGAATGGTGCTATCCCCTGCAGCCAATGAAAAGCCATCGTCTAGTGCTGCCAGGGCCGATGAGGCTAGATGGGTTTTACAAGGCATTTTTCCGGGAAAAGCAGCTGGGCAACACAATGTTACAGCCGATATGATTACAGATAAAAATTCAAGTTTAAGAAGCTTGCAACACTCCATACACATGCCTTTAATTCTGAAATGCACCAGCAGGTTGTGAAAGATGCATTAAATTCAGCACCATTACTTTGGCATGGTCAAAAAATCGCCGGAGTTGGCCTTTAAGGGAGAAACGGCGATGTCCGCAATGTTCGTCTGCAAATGGGGTAATGTTCCTCCCTTTTGCCGCGGAGAAACGTTCCTCCCCCGTCAAATTCAATATGGCTTAAACCAGGCTAACGAGCGAGCAATACAATTAGGCCTAGCTAGTGCATCGATTCTCGACTGATAAAGCGTATGCGGCACTGGTAATTACAAAAAACGGTCCCACTCAGCATAATATCGAACGATATGACAATAAAATCAAGCTGACAAACCTGTGATGACGACAAACTCGCGAAACGGAACGACAGAATTCACCCGTCTCGCTCGGCCAGCGAGACGGCGTTCACTTTGGAAGGAACGGATACTGCAAAGGACTTCTCACCCGGAGGCTGCATGTTAGGCTTACTGCCTTTATTTCTCGAAGCATCACACGGTGTAGCGACGTTATTCACGCGTTTACAGGGACAAAGGCCCCGACATGTGCGCTCGATGGCAGCAAAACAAATACCGGCGCAGCAGGGCATAGTTTTGATAGACAGATTTTCAACAACATATAAGTAGGTGGAGCTGTGAGAGCGCCACAGCCGTGAAGTAGGCGGTAGCTGGCGCCATCTGGAGGGATTCGAGGATACTAAAAAAATAACCTTCAGGCGGCGTGTGCTGATACTACAGAATGGCCTTTTGACGAGGTGGGCCCATTCATGGAGTACGCAAGGTTACCGGAAGGCTCACACAGAGCCTTAACTGCCTTTACATGCTAACTTTATTAATGCGCACACGTTTACTAGGTACGCGACACGCAGAGTACACACACTCACTGCATTCAATACACAAATCATTCATATTGTGGCGAAGCGTTGGAAGTCTGTAATGGGTCGCCCTCTCGAGCGCTTTCTAGTGGGTCGTCCCCTTCGGCTCTTCTCTGACAGCACGCTCCTCATGCTCAGAGTCCGCGCTCTGTCTTGACTGTCGCCGTTGTACTTCGTCGACTAGTGCCGTCAATAAACGCGTTTATATTTGGTGGAGAGTGCTGAGCCGTCCAACCAGCTTCGGTCCCCGTTCGATGCCCCTGGCGCTTCGATCCCGTACCGTGCCCTCTACCATGCCTCAAGACGCCGCCCAGCAAACGCTTCCCCCTGTATTGACACCATGCCCCGGTGCCCCGCGCATCCGCGACCCTCCTGTATTCACCGGCGCGGATGGCAGTGACGTGGAGGACTGGCTCGCGATATACGAGTGCGTGAGCGTACCCAACAAATAGGACGAGGAAGGAAAACTGAGCAACCTGGTTTTCTACCTCGCGGGTGTGGCCAGCCTGTCATACAACAACCACGCAACCGATTTCCTCACGTGGTGTGATTTCAAGACCGCCATCATCAACGTGTTTCGCCGACCTACCGTTCGTAAACTGCAAGCCGGACAGCGTTTACGTGAACGAGCTCAGCAGACCGGTGAGTCGTTTACGAGCTACATCGAAGACGACCTCGACTTGTGCAAGAAGGCCGACGTGACCATGTCTGAGTCTGACAAGATCCGCCACGTTATGAAAGGCATCGACGATGATGCCTTCACCATACTGCTCGCCAATAACCCTCGTTCGGCAGAGCGTGATCAGAGGTGATCACGCTATGCCAAAGCTACGAGGAGCTGCGCCGGCAGGGGTTGCTGACCCGTCGACCTCCATCACGTGACGCCGATCTCGCTGGCTTGTCGGCCATTTCTGATCACTCGGCCTTGCTCGCCGAGATCAAGTCATTTGTGCGCGAGGAAATTGCCGGCCAGTTTTCTCTACTGGCCTTCCCTCAGTCGCTGCATGTTGAACAGCCGTCGACCACACTGCTGCCTCCCTTACGCCGCGCTATTCAACAGGAAATCGCGGAGGTCATGCCGGAGTACCACCAGCCACCTCCGGCGCTTGCGCCACTCATTCTAAAAAAACGGCGTTTGTGGTGTCGTGACTTCTTTCTTGTGTCCTTGTTTGCACGCCCTGTCTTTTTAGAATGAATACTTACCAACTAGCTCAGCTCTCTGTTATTCTAATGCGCCACTCAGTTACGCGCAAGTTGTAGCCAGGCCACCCCCAGCGATCCCTGTGTCTGTCCCACATACTTACGCCGAAGTTGTCGCCAGACCACAGGCCTTCGAGGCGAGTGTGCCGGCTGCGTACGCCGACGTCATTCCTAGGCCACGACTGCAGCCCATCATGCAGTTTTATCAGCCGCCGCCCCGTCCACCGCGTCTTGGGCCATTGATGGGACCTACCCCAGCGAACCGATGGCGCACTTCCGACAACCACCCCATCTGCTTTGCGTGCGGTTGCGCCGGTCACGTCGCCCGCTATTGCAATCACGTGCAGTCGCCTCCAGTCGCCTCAACCATGCCAAGCCAGTCAAGCCACCCGTATTACGTTTAACCGCCGCCTATGTCACCGCCGTCTCGCCCAGCGCCCTCTACCCGCCGTTCGGGTGTACGTTTCGGGTGTACGTTTCACTGAATGATTGTCAATGGAAGCACGTGGCATTTTCGAACTCTCTACCCGCCGTTCGGGTGTACGTTTCACTGAATGATTGTCAATGGAAGCACGTGGCATTTTCGAACTCTCATTCGTTTTCGTTGTGTATGTACCATACCGAATAGATTCAAGAGCCCCCTTAGAAACGTTAATGCCTGCTGGCTGGAGTGTATTGAACTTGTGAATAAGGTATGACTCTGTATATTTTCTGTCTCTTGGGGACCGGAAGTTTGACTGAAGTATGTAAAGTTTGAGATCTTCGAAGTTGTGACCTGCTACATTAAAATGCTGTGCCACTGCTTTGGGTAACTTTTTCGCTGTGTCCGCGCGCTGCCCGTTTAATCTAACATTAACAGGTTGTCCCGTTTCGCCAATGTACCGTTTTTGACAATATGAGCATTCGATCATGTAGATAACGTTTGAACTAGTGCAGGTAAAACTAGATTTTATATGATGGACGTAATCACTTTCGGTGCTTTTAACTATAACGTCATCTTGAAGGTGCTTACAAGTCTTACATCTTGGACGAGAACAAGGTGTTATGTGGGCAGTAGAACGAGGGTTTACTTTTGCATGCACTAACATGTCCTTAAAATTCCTATTGCGGCGATACACGACCTTTGGTACTCCGGGAAACGCTTTTCTAAGGCGCTCGTTGCTCGCCAGTATTGGGTAATACTTACGGAGGATATTATTTATGTTTGGTAGCGCATTTGAGTATTTGGTTATAAATGCTGGCGGCTGGTTAGGCTTTGCTACGGGGGCCCTTTGAGCTAGTGATGATTTCCTATCTAGTTGACATGCTTCGTTGAAGACCTTGTTTAGAGCATCATGCGGGTAATTTCTTTTAACTAATGTTTCCTTTAGGTTGCTTAAATGGTTAACGTAGTCGCTGTCATCGCTACAGATCCTTCTTATACGCCTCGCCTGTCCTACAAATATCCCTTGTTTGCAGTGTCGCGGGCGATGACTAGTGTAATCTAGGTATTGCTGGCTGTCTGTTGGTTTTCTGTAAAGCGTCGTCTTTAATTTTTCTGCTTCAATAGATACCGTCGTGTCTAGGAAGTTAATTTCACTGGAAGAATGGTGCATGGTGAATTTAATACTAGAGTGAAACTTGTTACAGTGGTCAATGAATCATATCCATCATATAAAATCACGTCTATCATATAAAATCTAGTTTTACCTGCACTAGTTCAAACGTTATCTACATGATCGAATGTTCACATTGTCAAAAACGGTACATTGGCGAAACGGGACAACCTGTTAATGTTAGATTAAACGGGCATCGCGCGGACACAGCGAAAAAGTTACCCAAAGCAGTGGCACAGCATTTTAATGTAGCAGGTCACAACTTCGAAGATCTCAAACTTTACATACTTCAGTCAAACTTCCGGTCCCCAAGTCACAAGTTCAATACACTCCAGCCAGCAGGTATTACCGTTTCTAAGGGGGCTCTTGAATCTATTCGGTACGGTACATACACAACGAAAACGAGTGAGAGTTAATCCCTTCATCTTGGCATTTCGAACCTACTATTGTTAAAACGCCACGTGCTTCCATTGACAATCTAGGGATGGTAAAATTGATGAACGATTAATCGATTAAAGGTCCACAATTAATCGATTAATCATAATCTATTTCCGCCTTTCGATTAATCCAATTAATCGGTTAAAGCTATTCGATTAATTGATTACGGCAGCCCCACACCTCCCCCCTTGGCCGGAGCGCATGACTTCGAGGCGCGCTATCCTGAGACGCAAATGCCGTGCACATCGCCTTTCTTTCACTGCTTTCAATACAGCGCATATTTCTGCGCTAGCAGAAAGAGCCCGGAGCTGTCGGTGGCCACACCCCAGAGATACATATGAACTCGCCCTGAACTCCAAGCACTCCCCAAATCTTCAAGCCCGGATACGGGGCGTTTCCACCCCATCGAGGCAGAAATGAACTTTCCCTCTTCGCTCCGGCTCACAGTCTACTGCGGCTACTGCCTTCACCTCCTCTCCCTTAAGCTGGTTGAGCGTCGCCTGAGTGTACGTTGGGCTTGTGTTGCTTGCGTGCTATGTCGTGTAAATATTACACATTCGTGGTTATACTGCTACCTTTGGGATGTCATAATGCCGGGCAATCGGAAGAGGAGCACAGTGTGGTCGTTGTTTGCTGAAGATGAGAAAACGAAGACTGCAAGGTGTAATAAATGTGGCAAGCACTTCTCAAAGCCCGCGACGGAGACTCTAGGATATCACCAGCTGCACGCCAACTCTATTGACGTGCCAAAGAGCCATCTACCGAAAAAAGCTGGTAACGACGAAGCTGACAGTGTTGAAGAACCCTATCCTGACGACACCAATTCGTCTCTTCAGGTAAGTTATCAGTATCTCGCTATTTAGCCAAGAGCCATCTCCCGACGACGGGCCCCTTGTGTACAGTGTGCGAAAGTGGGAATTTTGGCACACTGGACATAAGAGGCCCGTCGTTCACACTTTCGAAAGCGGGAATTTTCGATCGTCAGCGCGTATGATAAATAGATTTGGGTCCATATCAAGCACAAACGATGCCTCTCAAGCAAAAAGATATCGGTTTTAAAGCACCCATAAAAAATGTCGATTAATCGATTAAAATTTTCCACCGAGAGCGATTAATCGATTAAAGGCTAAATCGGTTAACGATTAATCGATTAAAAATTTTAATCGACCATCCCTATGACAATCATTCAGTGAAACGTACACCCTCCCGTCGCCCCCCCCCCTCCCCCCCGCCCCCGCTTTTTGTTCTTTTTTTTTTTCGCGTTCCTTATGACTCACCCAGTCGTCGCGGTGGCCTCTCCCCCCCCCCCCCCCCTCCCACCTCTTCTCCCTTCTTTTGGAGAGGGAACGAAGCATATACACACGATAGCTAAGGAAACCAGTTCCAGCCTTGAAGAAGACAAGTCCACTTGTCGAAACGTTGGCTCGAGCACCCACCCCCTGTTTTACGGATTTTTCCATCGCAGCTTCCATCTTCCACTTCCTGCCGTTTTTCAGATGTGATGTAAAAAGATTGCAGTGCTTCCGATCTTGGAGGCAGTGCAAAACAATGTTAGGTCACAAAGCTTTCGAGGGGTGCGGGGGCGTGAGGAACAATACATCAACTGAAGTAAACCCTTATAAAAATGCCTATTGAGTAACTGTGGACAAATGATTGACGAATGGTTGAATCAATGACTTTTCAACTAAGTGTCAAATGTCGTTGAATCTTCTCAATGACTAGACAACGAAATTGTCATTGATTCTTTCCAATCAAAAGTACATGTTGAAAAATATATTGATGTTTTGTTTATTTTATGTTGTACGGTGGTTGACTTTAGGACCGGCCGCGCACGTGTGAAGGTGGGCGTGAAACTTATTACAGATAATATCACGAGCACTCCTGCCATCTTATTAAGAAACCCAGACACACATGCGCATATAGTAGGTTTATTTGTCTTTTTTTGGTAGCCGGCATACATGACAGTTAATTTCCGGCAAGCAACAAATACTCTTTCACACAATCAACGCTACAGCACTACTTGCATCACGGATGCTCTCTGTGTGTCAGCTAATGTAAAGCAAATTTTTAAGCATATGCAGAACTTGCTGCTGCAAGTAATGTAATAAATTACAAAAAATACAATTTTATATTTAAATACGACTCCACATTTTACGCAACCTTGTACAGTAATGCAGAGATGTAGCAATGGTAACTGATATTCAGAAGCGCGTGAGGCTTGCGAAGCCCCGAACTCAATGAGCAAACCCTGGCCATCCAGAGTGCCCTCGATCGGGCCCTCAAGTTTGGCCTGGGGGTCGCTACGTGGGATTAGATTACTAGCTACCTTCGGCAACGTGATTTCTCAAGCCTGTCCGTTTTAATTAGCTCTAACCGAATGACCCACTACATAACTCTTCATGCGGCAACAAAGCATTGCTGACTTCTTGCTTTAGTACCCGAAGCAACGCAGGTAACTGTAACCTCCCAGGACACGGCATACAGTGCGCAGAAACTGTACTGCAGCTGAATACACAAAGAAATCTTAATTAATGAATTACTGCGGTTTTATGCGCCAAAACCCCAATATCATTATAAGTCACTCCGTTGTGGAGAGCTCATATCCGGAAATATGACACACCTGGGGCTTTTTAACGTGCACCTAAATTGAAGTGAATGGACCTTTAGCACTTTCGCCTCCATTAAAAATGCGACCGCCGCGGCCGGGATTGAATCCGCGATCTTCGGGCCAGCAGCCGAGCACCGTAACCACTGTACCACCGCGGCGGCCCCAAAGGCAGATTCGTTTGAGGATTTAACGGTCATAAGCAGTGTTTAAGGATAGGCACCATTTATGTACCGCCGTGGAGGCAGGCCAGTAACAAAAATTGATAAACCGTTGAACTTGAACGCGATAGCGATATCCGCACGCACGCACACACGCACGCACGCGCACACACACACGAAATACGTATTGTAAAGGTAAAGGTTTGCGCCCTCTTCAACAGCACATTTATTACAACAATATTTTGTGTGTCCAATGTATACGGGTGAGTATCGCCTTGCCGATCGCTAGCCTGCCTTCGCTTCTCGGTAGAGACCCAAACCGTGCCGCAAGGAAAGCCAAAGTACGGCGCCCCATGGCAGATATCTTTATTTGCATCTACCTCGAATTTTCGCTCACGGCCAACGCTGCTTTTTCGTTCGCAACCAATGAAGCCGCCGCCGACACAGGAATTTCTGCGAAACGAGCTCTTTAACGCTATCGCGGGCATGACGTAAAAGTATCTACCTATAGATGGTGGGGGCCTCGGCGCGTAATACAGCGCCTGCCTGTACGCGGTGTCGACTAAACCATTATCTCAAACCTCACCGCATACATCTACCAGAGAAACGTGATGTACCAGCGACTATCATTCCTTTTCATTTTATTTTATTACTATCCCTGCTGTCGCAAACGCACGCCTTTGCTCCATGCAAAACACGTTGAAACTTGAACGCTTGAACTCGAGCTTGCGTGCCATGTCTTATTGCGACTAAGAAAATAACGCTAAAAGAATAATAAATTTGTTGTGTTGCATTGCGTCAACAAACATGCAGAGTGCGAAGGTCGTTAACCAGCAAGCTTTACGTAACTTTTTTAATAATAGCAATTACAGCCTAACTTCGTGACGGGCTTCGTAGCGCTGGTGCTCTATCCGGTGTATCCATCCGCGTCGTTGTGTGACGTCAGTCGAGTACGCGGAATTCGAACGTGCCGGTCGCGCTCGCCGCGCTAGTCTCCTCTCGCTATAGGCCTGACTGGCTGCCCAGGCGGCGCTGCGAAAACGGTGCTAAAAACCGCCCCCTACGATAAGTTTTTTGGTTTCGAGTAGTCAGACTGGCGGCCGCATGCAGCACTAAGCTCAGATGCGCAATGGAGCCACCGCTGTCGGTTGTGCTGCGCTTTGGATCTCGGCCAATTTCTGGCGTGGCTGAGTTCTTCAGGCCAAGCAATCTGCGTAAACGCAAGAAGCTCGTCAACGTCAAGTATGTTTACGACGTGCTGGAGATTGAAGGAACCGTTTCGGCGCGCTGCAACTCGCAAGTGCAGCGAATCTCATACGACGTTGAACTCGAGTTAAGTTTTACGAGGCATGCTCGCGCGATTAACGACAGTGCATAAACGAAAAGATTGCTGTTAAGAAAGCCGAAATGATTTGCATTACACGACGAAACGGAATCAAGAAAGGTCCAGTGACGAAGGCTAGCCGTCGGCGGCCCGAATGAGCGCATTCGCGCCGTGTGCCGTTTTCTGCCGCATTCAGTCGCAAACACACTTTTTCCCCATGCACGGTCGTAATTTTCAACATTTGCTTCTAGGGAATTCGTCAAATTCTGTCAGCGTGCGGTGGCGGTCGAGAAGCGACGGCGCGCAATGTTTACAGCCGGCTGTAAGCTGCCGGCAAAATCGTAGGCACATACGCAGGGTGACTCATGGCATCGTTTTTCTCGTTTCCCACGAAATGCCGGCTGCATATCCTCGTGATCGCCGTCGGCAGCCACGGCGTGCCGTCTGGACTGCACACAGGGAATATATACATATAAAAACGCGTGCACGCGCGTACGAAAAGTAATCAGCACGTTGCGTTGCAAACCACGTTTAGCTCGCGTACTCACTTCACGCGTCGGACGGCACGTATCCAGCGGTTCCGTCGCTCCACTTCGTACGGCTTTCAGGGGAACCAGTAAAACCGCACATTAGGATCCTTACCCCCACTTTCGAGGCAACAATAACGGCGGCGACCGCGCTTCGGGACCGCGCGCTGCTCAGAGCCGTCGCCCGGACCACCTGCTTTCGGCACGGTGTGTTGAAGCAGGGATCGCTCGTCAAACATGTCAGACTCTGCAGGCATAGCGGACAAGTTCCTGCGTACGTTTTAAGCACTTTTTGAGCCTGAAAACTAGGCGCAAAATTAAGTAAAACGCTCAAAGCAACTGAGAACTGCGTAACTCGCCGGTCGGCGTCCATTTTTGACTACCCAAGCAACTTCGGCGCACGCCACCAGGCTCCGCCACAGTACTCAAAACTCCAGCGCGTCAGCCCTATGGTTCGTGCTCTGTGAGTGCCGTGATTCACGGAAATTATGAACGCTGCTGTGAAGAAGCTACTTCGCGGCATGTTCAGCACTCGTGTACCTGCATGCAAGGACTACGTTCCTCTGGAGTGCCTGTTAGTGGCCATTATACGCGTACTGGAGTTAAGCCTAGTCCCGGAACATTTCCTGCGGAGAAATGGACGTCTCAGTTTGGGTGCGAGACTGTCGCATCTTCATTGCTGCTTAGATGGAGGGACAAAAGCAATCACCTTGATGTGCGCTTACCATTGCTTGGATTTGCGGATTCTTTAAACTACAGGCCTCTGTCCTTGTTGAAGGTAAGTTAATTTTCTTTACCTGTGCACAATTATCTTCGAAAGCCATGAAAAATGCGTGTTTTCACGGGCTACATGCGCGACATGTTTCAGAAGTACGTGACTGCGTAATTTTTGCGGCATGCAGGATTACACTGTCTTAATATAAATGTAGGTTACGATTTACGTTCACTTTCGAACGTACTGACTTTTATTGGCCGCGCTTAACGGAGCTTGTTTCAAGGTATACATTATACGTTTACGTTCGAGCGCCTGTACTACGATTCTGACTCTGCAAAGCTACTTTGCGCTATTTGCGCTATTTTGGAATAGTTTCGAATGGTGAGTGAGTGTTCAAAATCTTGTTTTAGGGTCATAAGTGGGGCGTCTTTCTAGTGCCAAGATGTTACTTTGCCTTGACTGTTTCGACGCGCGCCTTCAAAGTGGTCGTTCTCCCGCGCGTCGCTTCAGTCTGGTTAATTGTAGCGTGTTCGCCCCTTTGTAGCCGTACGATGTTATCGAGTTTTCGCCTGTTCACACCGTCCTCTGCTAGGTACGAACTTGTACAACAATTTCCTTTTCTCCTGGTTTTTTTTTTTTTGCATGTGGGAGTCACCCTTTTTATTTTGAAACAAGTGCTACACCAAACAAATCATGGCTTCCATCTCTGATGGTGGGGTTACTTGCAGTTTTTGCATAAATAAAGATAGATTGTCCGCATATTTGCGTTTTCTTCTTTTTCTTGGGCTCTTGAAAGAAAACGAAAGGTCACAGAACTTATAAAAGAGTTGACTTCTCCCAATGTCTGTGTGTGTGTCATTCAGTTGACTTATGTGCCCGTGTCCTGGTATTTTATTTCTCGCCCAGATTACCTTGTTTCCAGGTTTACGCGGGTTGGAAGAATTGAAGCATTATAACAGGCGATAAAAAGCTTTTGCTATTGCAGTTATTGAAAGCGCGATCTGCCTCCGTGCAGTTGTGCCTTACCTACTGTAATTCAGCTATAGTGAAAGTAAACTGACCTGATTTAAGTTATTCTTTGCTTTTTGTGTACATGTAGCTTGCTGTTTCCCGTCCAGAGTGAGTTGGCATAGTCTGTCACAATAACACTTGAACTCTGCAGGCCTCCTATAGTTTTTTATGCAAGCACACAGCAGCAGTGCACATGTAGACAGCTGTGTGCTCATATATACTCACGAAAGTGCACCCAGCAGCTTTTATTCAAGTTACGAAAAGTGTATATGAACCCCAAGCATACAATGGGGAATTGAGATACATATTGTAACGCAGCGCAGCATTCGAGTTCAGCCTGCAGACTGCACGTGATCTTTCTCTAGACATATATATTTTAAGGGAGGGTAGAAAGTTTTTAACAATTTGAAATGTGCACAATGTGTTCTTTCCTGGTCATTATTAAGAACTGTGTTTTAATTTGTAGTTGCTACTGTGTTTCCCTTTTAAGCAGTGAAATGGTGTTTTTTATTATGCTGTAAGTGTTTATGCTACTTCTCTTGTTCTGCATTTCTTTTTTTGTTGAGAGGGTATGTTTCAGCAATTTAAAATATGTGCAATGTTTTTTTCCTGGTGAACTTTAATATCTGTGGTTTTGAAGTGGCTGCAGTGTTCTAATTTTAAGTGTTGAGATATTGGTTTATATGCTGGCTGCCTTATGCCATAAATGTTCATGTTCCTTCTGTAGTATTTTCTTGAGAGGGGGTAGGGTTTCACAATTTAAAATATGCACAGCGCATTTTCAGGTGATGATTAACTGCTTTAATTTGTAGTGGTTTCAGTGTTTGGGTTTTATAGGCAAGCTGCCTTATTATGCTGTAAGTGTACGTGTTCTGCTTTTTTTTTCTTGGGAGGGGACAAAGTTTTGAACAAGTCAAAATGTGCACAGTACGTGTTATTTCTAAGTGAATATTAGGAACTATGCTTTTTGGAGTGAGTGGCTTCTGTGTTCCAATTTTGTTCGTATCAACTATTTCAGTTATATTTTTTAGGGATGTTTATGCTGCATACACGAGGTTGTATATGTCTACTGGAGCAGTTATGCCTTCCTTACTCTAGTGCCACTGCAGTGAAAATAAAAAGTACCTGACTTAAGTCATTTTTTGCTTTTTGTGTACGTATAGCTTGCTGTTTCCCATGCAGAATGCGAGTTGGCACAGTCTGCCACAATAACACTAACTATGCAGGCCTCTTATTGCTTTTTATGAAAGCATACACCAGCAGTGCCTATCTATACATAGCTGTGTGCTCATATAAAGCCCATAAAGGGCACTTAGCAGCTGTTATTATAGTTACGAAAAGTGTTTATGAAGCCCAAGGAACTGCAATTTATATTGTAAACACGTGCCTCAGCAGGCATTCTTCAAGAGGTTCTATGCAAGACCTTTTGGACCATGCCTACTGTGGCATGTGCTTCAGTAGGCATTGCTCTTTCAGGAGGAGGATATATATCACACATGCATGTCTATAAGAATTCAACAACTATTACGACATACTGTACATTTACTTTCAATAACTAGATCATCAAATTTCAATGCCGCTTGAATTGCAGCTCATAAACTATTCAATAACAGGTTCACTACTATTCAATCACTTTTGTGACAATAACTTTTTTTATAAAATATCACCGGCCAATTTTCAATGGGTGTAAATGGTGAGCTCAATGACTTTTCAATAACTTTTCAAATACCATTCAAATACTTTTCAATACAATGCGTCAACATTGACCACTAGCTTTTCAATTATTTTTCAATAAGATTTCTTGTAAGGGAAGAAAGACGGCTTTCGCTTTCGAGTGGTCTTAGGCGAATGCATAAGGAACCCTGTGAGTTTTTTTTTCTCTCTTATTAGAGCAGTTTAGTGCCGGGGACTCCAAGCCACTTCCTTATTCAACCTCTTACGTTCCCTTGTACTCTCAGCCGCACCCATGGACTATACAAAGGAACGTAATGGGCTTACGTACGCAAGGCACTTTGGGGTCCCGGCACTAAGACTCTCTAAGAGGGAATTTTAGGGCTCGCGATCCCCAAGTTGCTTGTGTACGCCCGCTTTTGCACTTTTGTGGCCTTAATACAATTACGTGCGCTGGCATCTCTGTTTTTTTTTTTTTAAGCAGAGCTGTTTAAGCTTGGAGAATCCCCGTTAGTGGCGAAAAAAAATTGTCATAATCAGGAACCGGCACGCAATCCGTCCTCTTCTTTATCTTCTGCTTTGCTGCCAGAACACGTGCACAGACTTTTCCGGCGTGGTATGCAATGATTCTCACGTAACACTTGTCACGTGACATGTACAAAAAATCACACCTGTTATATATGCTCGTCACAGTCACATCACGCAATACCAATTTTGGTGTATATCAATCTGGCGGAACGGCCGCCATCGCACCATGAGCGTGGCACGTAAGTCATGCTGTACATGACACGCGTGTCATGATATTCATATTAACTCCCGTTATTTATGTTCGTCACACAGTGATGTCGCGCACTACCAATTTTGGTGTATGTCAAGCAAGTGAAACGGCCGCCAGCGCTCCATGAGCGTGGCGCGTAAGTCATGGTGTACATGACACACGTGTCATGATTTTCACATTAACTCCCGTTATTTATGTTCGTTACACAGTGATGTCGCGCAATACCAATTTTGGTGTATATCAAGCTAGCGAAACGTCCGCCAGCGCACCGTGAGCGTGGCAGATAAATCATGCTGTACGTGACACGTGTGTCATGATTATCGTAATAACTCCTGTTATTTACGCTCGCCATTCACTCTTGTCAAGCCATACCAATTTTGGTATATATCAAATTAACGAAACGGCCGCAAGAACACCAAGACTATGGCATGTAAATCATGCTGTACATGACATGCATGTCGTGATTTTCATGTTATGACCAGTCATTTATGTTTGTCATACAGTTACATTATGTCATACCAATTTTGGTATACACCCCATGAACGAAACGGCCAGGAGAGCACAAATTCGTAGGCGGCTAGACAGGTAGATAGACAGATAGATACGCTCAAAGTCGCAGAAGTTCGCTAAGAAATGCTTCGCATTTAAAAAAAAACCAAGTAGACGCAAACCCACACGTCTTCATAGCTCGAAAAGTCGCCGATGATCACGATACTCCCTCATGCGAATTCTGAGCGCAGCTTTGTGTTGAGGCAACGCGAACTGTGTTTGAATTTCTGGCTATCCGCATTGGAACATTCGTCACATATTGCCAAAGAAACTGTCTGTGCTCGAGTGCTACGCACGCCACTCTGTGCATTGCAGGCGTCATCGACATCCCCGTCACGACAAACGAGACAGTAGCAGCGCACCCACCAGCCCTGCATGTGCACGAGCTCCGACCGAAGGGCGAGCACGCATGACGGAGGAAGAAAGCGATGCAGTGGCTCGTGATATCGAAAGAATGCACGTTCGCTGTCTTTCGTAGTCGTTCGCTCTATCGGTTACGCCGACTACGCCAACGGCGATGCCGAACAACGCAGGAACAGACGCCTAAGAGCTACGCTCTAAAAGCACAGCGCGTAACGTAGAACGTCGCGGACGTGAATCGGCGTGCACAACTCAGTTTCACGGTGATTTGGACACGTTTAATTCACTCCATATTCTTCATTAAATTTGTATAACAATGTTCTTGCACAATTTCGCTTTCGCAATTTGTTTAGGAGCGCTAGATTTCACGAATGAACAGCGCGTACATAGCCTCAGCCGTGCGCCCGTCGCGCGGAAAGACTATATATACTGCAGAAGGATTGATGCCTGGGCAAGTTGGAATTGGTTATGCATGTTCCAAACGGGCGGCGCAAAAAACAAGGGGCAAAGGAAAGACTACGCACCACAGAGCGCCTTCTCACAACTAGCTTTATTAGAAAGAACGTACCCTGTTTGACCATTTACCAAGTACCACGTGCTCTTACATCATTGATAGCCGACAGAATACATAGACATGTGTTGCTGTAAAGATTAGAAACGATTACGAAACGATGATAATATGTACACTTTTTTTTTTCTTATGTGATGAAACGATTGAGGAAACAAATTTCATTGTCATGCAGTGCGATTGATGGCATGCTTACACATAGATTGCCTTTTTTGTTAATGTGATGAGCCTCAACAATTTCTCTAGTAGCTTGATTGTTATGCCTGAAAATACATATGGTGTCATGAGAGTTGGGGGCCAGTTTGCCCCCCAACTCTCAGCCAGTTTGCCCAATGTAAACATTGCCGCAGGAAAAAGGAAGCTGGTATACAACTCCCGTTGTGCAAGGCACAAACGGGGACGTGTGCCTTACAGTGCAGCGTTTTTTTGTCACACCTGAACTTTTTTCTGCCAGTTTCCTTTCAACTATACCACAGATTCTATTCATTTTGTTGGGGGCGGAAAAAACAACATTTATCTTATACCGACATTTTTGAGCGCATGTGACAGCTTATGTACAACCGGCTATCAATGATGTAAGAGCACGTGGTACTTGGTGAAGGTTTAAAGAGTGTATGTTCTTTCTAATAAAGTTAGTTGTGAGAAGGCGCTCTGTGGTGTGTAGTCTTTCCTTTGTCCCTTGTTTTTGCGCCGCCCGTTTGGAACATGCATAAGGCTATATATGGCGGACGCCGCCGGAGCGGAGGCGTGGAGGTGACGTGAACAGCGTCATCGCCGCGCCGCGACGTCACTGCCCCGCCCATTCGCCGGACTCTCCCCATCGACGGCTCTGACCCGGGGTAATTGTAGCGAAGCGTTGGAAGTCTGTAATGGGTCGCCCTCTCGAGCGCTTTCCAGTGGGTCGTCCCCTTCGGCTCTTCTCTGACAGCACGCTCCTCGCGCTCAGAGTCCGCGCTCTGTCTTGACTTTACTTTAAAGTGGAGTTGGGCAAACATAAATGAAATATAAATGAAAAAAACTGTGCCCTGCCTGCACCACCTAAGTATCGCAGGTCAAAATCGATAAATTAGATAAAAGAACAAAATGTACTAAAATTTCTATTAAAAGAAAAAATACAAAATAAAAAGTAATAGTTTGATCCCACCACCCAGCGAAGCCACCTCCAAGGGCATAATTCTCTAGATTACATACTACGGTTTCTCTTCATCTTGACTTACAACTGTTTTGACACAATGGATCTCCGATGAGCTCGTCTTGACTAACAAGTCTTCCATTCTTTTCTTTTACTCTTGTCTCTCTTGTGTAGGCTTTCCATTCCTCTCTTTGTTGGGTCACTCTGCTGGAGAGATGAGTCCGTGTTGAGCTTGTCCTCCAGTATGTCCTTTTGAGGCCTACTGTAAAACTCGTCAAACTGATAAGTGACTGAACAGGATTTATTTGAATACAGGTTAGTTTTTATGGTTTTCTTTTTCTTTTTTTATGACTTTTATTTACTACCCCGGCTCCTCCCTAACTCCACCGGCTCTTACAAAGGTATTGAGAGATGATATTAATATCATAACGATATAAAGATGTACTGTATCGGCTTCAAATAACTTCAATACAAGTACATGTAGTATAATTACACAAGTTCAAGAATGTAATATATTATTAACAGATCACAAGAGAGATGCACTGTATCGGCTTCAAATCACATCTATACAAGCACATGTAGTATAATCACACAAAGTCAATCATGTAATAATTGCCAAATTAGCCAGGCCGCGTTGGTGGCAAGGATTGATAACAATATGTCCAGTACATATTTGGTCCGTTTGTTTTTCTTATCTTCTTTTTCATTTTCATGTTTTTCTCCCTTCTTTCTTCGTTTTCCTTCTCTTTTTCTTCCCTCTTTCTCTTTCTTTTTTTTTCTTTTCATTTTCTTTTTTTTCTTTTGTATTATTTTTTGTTCTCTCTCTTTTCGTGTCTTTTTATTATTGTTATTATTTTTAAACATTTTTTTTTTCTTTTTTCTTTTTCTCTCCCTCTTTTTTTTTCCCGAGATTATAAGGGAGATATGAAGTGAAACTATATTTGCTGACATAGTCTTTTTCTCTAGGTAAAGAACCCTTTTTCACGTTTCGTTTAAAAGAGGATATGGCAGATGAATATACGTTAGTCAAAAAAAATGTTTTTTTCTAATTATTAATAGCTTCTCCAGAGGAGGAACATGCCACAAAGTGTGGGTGTATAGCCAGTGGGATTTTTGTTAGGGGCCGATTTCGAGGGAGTTGTTTTAACCGGTTCCTCTCTCATCGATAGCGGTGGGCCCCTACTCGTGAGGATTTCTTCTGGATGTCTTTCATGGATGCATCCTTATGTGGAATTCAGCCGGTAGAGAATTTGGGTGGTATCCTTTGTCCTTCCTCTTGCAACGTGCTGCATCCCTGTTGTGGGAAATATATTGATGGAGCCATTGGCCTCCCTTCCATTTATTTTGTGGGAAGGGCACTCTTCTTTGTTATCCCGGGTGGGAGCCCATAATGGTCTCACTTGGGAATTCTCCCTCTGCGTGTCCACCACCGAAAGCCACCCTCCTCTTACGACGAAATCCCCTCCTGGAGAGAGTAAGTTGGCCGAATGTGGTTGTAATATTTGGCTTTTGAATTGGTACCTGATTTAAATTTTTGCATTTATTTCCTCCACCATTTCCTCCAATATTTTAAGTGCCTTTTCGTTGCTGAACATATGTGTCTTTTTTCGATCAAGTTGTTTCCAAACTCTACTTTCAATTTGCCTTGGTATTTTTTCGTCAAGGTACACTCAGTTAGATAGTGGTCAAATGATGTGGCCGGTTGCTGGCATGCACATACATTGTTGTTTCTAATTTTGAACCGGTGGAGGTAGTGGGGGAATCGGCCGTGACCGCTTAAGAACTGCGAACTTAAATGGTTCGCGATATATCCTTTCGGTTGACCCACCAATGTGGGGATCCAAGTAAAGATGTAGCTACTAGAATTTTTTCTAATGCTCCAATCGTTAATCCATCTTCTTTTAGCTTGCTTCTCTAATTCTTTTGATACAAAATTTTTTGTGACCGGGATTGATATGAATTCTCCGTATGCCCCCGCTTTTGCTGCCAATTCGTCAGCCAATTCATTTCCGGTAATCCCACTATGTCCTTTAACATGGGTGAGAATTAGTTTATCATTTATATTTATTTCTTTAATTAAACTTTTTGCTTTATCAATTAACGGATTGGCGTTTCCAGAGTTGCTAATAGCTTGTAAAGTGGATAAACTATCTGTAAGTATTTGGTATGTTTTTGTTTTGTTTGTGTATTAATAAACTCCAATGCTTTAATGATTGCTGAGACTTCCGCTTCAAAGTTATTCGAGTAGTCTGGTAGCTTGAATTGTTTAGTTTCTAGAATCTTGTTATTTGTGTCAATCACCACGTACGCTGCCCCCGTAGCATTCTCCGTACTGGAGCATCTGTGTATATGTTAATATCAGCGTTAGGGAATACCTCTTTTTGGTATTGGAAACTTAATTTCTCAGCTGGGTGTGTTTTCCATAGATCTATTTTTGTTGATATGTCTTGTGAGTTAAAAATTACATTCTTTTTTTCCCATTTAAATTGCTTATCGTTATGTAGAATATTGTAGAGTTCTACTTCCTTCTCAATTCTATGTTGGATCGGGGTTATGCTAGCCAGGGCATTTAATGCATTATTTGATACTGTTCTGTAGGACTTTGTGATAGTGATGACTGTCGCCGTTGTGCTTCGTCGACTAGTGCCGTCAATAAACGCCTTTATAATATGTATACAACCCATAGCATGAACAAGTCACTACAACCGCGTACGCTCAGACGTGCTTACACGTACCGTTATACGAAGCGTAGACGCTTATATAGTCACTGGATTACGAACGACCCTGGTGGGCCAATTGGTGAGTCATATTTCTTCAGCTCTGTACATTTATTGGCTTCATTATAAGATACAGAGACATTATTATATTGTAGCTATCCCTTGGCCAAGCTCATTATTTAATGTAAAGCCACATAATAATGAACGACATAATTACAGAGTCGAGTCGGTTAAGTTGATGTGAAAACGACCCCCAGACCATGCATACAATTCCGGCGACATTTTGAAAGTAGCGCCGTCTCTCGACAGCGGCCACAGACAAAATTTCCCTCTCTGATTTCTTTATTTTTTGTTGTTACTGTGGGAGGGCGCAGCATGCAAGTCAGATTTAAAGCCCCTTGATCTTGCCAGAATCTGTCGCCTTCGTCAGCCTTCGTCACGTAGACTTTGAGTGTTTGACGTTAACATTTGTTAATATTCTATTTACGCGTTGACCACAAGTACGACGATAAGCGATGGATTCGTTCAACTGCTAGCCCTTCACTGACAATGCTTCTGATGCGGTGACGGCCGTCTCAGTTGGGTATACGCACGTTACTTCTTGGGTCGTGGGAAGAAACAAGGCAAGATGGCCTCGCACGGGACCGTGTTCTTTCGTGAGCGATCTCAGTGGCTCTTGGCGTCGCGACAGCTCGATTACATGAGCAGGGGAACTAGCGCTACACCGCGCGAAATATGGAAAAGAACGCTACCCATGCTACGTGTTGTATATTTTAGTACGCTGTACCTACATACTACTCTTCTGCAGTTACGTCACGGTATTCGCCTGGCATGTCAACTTGCGGCCATTGTGCGACAACTGTGTCGTTATCGTTGTGGTGGTGGTTACTATTGCTTTGGAATACTGTTTTCACAAAGGTGAGCGACAGTGTTAGTAATTGCCTACTGTGCAAAGCTGTCACTAGAAGTGCATTTTGTTTTGAGTTTCGCGCATACAGCACGCGCGCATAATTTCGTTCTAATGCTCAGTGATGGCATGCGCAATTGAAAACTCGTGTGAATGAAAATTTTCGCGTAATTGCCAGAGTTCATTGGCTTAATTTTTATTCAGAAATGTGCACTTATTATGCAGTTCAATGTTTCTGATCGTAATGCAGTCCGTAAATAAACGCTCGGTGAAACTTTGCTGCCCAATACCCTTTGTAATTTCCCCCGCCGTGGTAGTTTAGCCGTTGGGTGTCGCGTTGTTAAGCTCGAGGACGCGGGTTCGACTCCCGGCCATGGCGACCGCATTGCGTTCGAGGCGAAATGCAAAGAACACCCGTGTGCTTGTGTTTGGGTGCACGTTAAGGAACCCCAGTTGTCTAAATTAATCCGTAGTCCCACACTACGGCGTGACTCATAACGATGTTGTCACGGGGTCGTGACGTCGACGAAGTCAGCAGTCGGCGTGTGCAAGGTGAAACTCTTTATTTGGCCGAACTTGTGGCCAGGAAACGGAAAGTCAAATTACAGAAGTACACACAGTACACTGATAGCGGCGAACATAGCGTCGGCCGTCGATAATCTGAACCGCGGCAAGGCGCGTCGGCATTCTGAACCGCGGCAAGGCGCGTCGGCTGGTGGCCGCGTTAGTTGGAGAACAAACTCAGATGTTCGCGTTTGCGCGTCAAGCCTAACAGATGGTCCTATAATAATCTCGAATGTTCCCAGACATTCTGGCGCGGTTTCCGCAAGGCAGCAGCTACACGTCCAATGGGCCGGTAACAGAAAACATAGAAAGAAAGGAGCGTGTGTGGCAATAGGGTGGTTTTGACACGTAAAACTGCAGCAGTTATATAGGCATCACGTTTGCTAAAATATTGAAAAAATTAACTTTGATGCTTCTTTATAATGCTTGTTGTATTGATAAGTTCTGTAAGTTCCGTGCAAAAATAAAAACGCGTGTGCTTGCCAAGTATGTTAAAGCCGAAAAAATTCATTATTCCCGTACAGTATAAGATGTTCAATAAAACAGAACCGTTTTGTGAAGCAGGACTTGTTGTATTTATGACAAACAGATAATGCGCAAACACGAGGCACACGAAAGTACGCGGCGCATCATGCGCACGCCGAGCGATAAATAAAAAAAAAGACGCACAGACGTTACTGTAAAAGAAAACTATAAACGTCACTCGTGCATTGCTCGCATCGATCCTAGGTACAAGTAATCGCACAACGAATGGCCGAGGTAGGGCAATGCATGCTGGATAGATAGTCTGAGACTGCCGACTGAGCGCGAAATGGACGAAATACGATACCCGTACTGGAGAGGGCGGTGAATATGCACCTGTTTCCGCAGCACGGAATCACGGCGTAACTCGGCGTGCGCATGCGCGCGCGCGCAAGACTACGTGGTTGAGGAGGAACGTTTCTCCGCTGGCGCTTGCCGGAAGAGGGCGCGACGGCTGAAGCGTCCGCAAAGGAGAAGGCGCAGCTCGGAAGGAGCAACGCCGCCCGTTGCTCCATTCTCGCTCCTTTCTTTTTTTTTTTAAGAGTGTATGTTATTCTTTTGTAACCGCTCCAGCCTAAGCTCTCTGAAAAGGATCCGGCAGTACGCATGCGATAAATAAATAAATAGCATGATAGTCCCAGACGCCCGGCATGTGACTAAAATGGTGTGATTTTTGTACCAAGAGACAACGCTATCAGCATTTCATCCTGGCACTCATTTATACCATAATTTTAGTCCTTTACACATTGGAACGAGAAAATTCACTGATGGTACAAAATGCTTTGGCGGATGATCACAGCATGAGACGTTTTTCTGGACGTTAAGCACGTCCATGATTACGTGTGAAAAACAGCGCTAAATACACGGGACAAACAAGGGCACGAGACCACGGCGCTGACTAACAACCAAATGCGTATTTATTGCTTCAGTCGGCATAAATATACTTCACCACTATCGCAATGAAACTACAGAAAATTGAGGACTGAGCCTGCGCAGAGGCAGTAAGGCGATCAATGGGACATGAATGCTATCTCCTTCGGAAGGAGGGAAATCGAGGGGAGGCTTACCCATGCCTCGCCGCTATTGTGGATGTGATAAGCTTCTGAAATGAGACGCGCGCGCTCGTCATGGTATTTTGACACGAAAGTGGTATCTTTAAAAGATGGATGGCAACCACAACTGTTAGAATGAAGAGACAACTGACTATCTGTAGCTTGTTTCTGAACTTTGTTCGAATGCTCGCGCATGCGGTCATTAGCACACCACCCCGTTTGACTGATATAATAACGCCCGCAAGAAAGTGGAATCTTGTACACAACACCTTGACGACATTCAACAAACTTCTGCCTGTGCTTCTTAGTACAACTTTCTTTGTTCTCAACCTCTCGGTTGACTTGCTGGCACAAGCTACCAAGCTTATTTTGGGCAGAAAACAGCAGCCTAACGCCTGCCCTGCCGACAAGTGAATGTCGTCAAGGTGTGGTGCACAAGATTCCACTTTCTCCACCCCACCAATTACTTTAACGCGGTAAACGACGAAGAAGGACGTCAAAAACGCCACCCGTGGCCGCAGACCGGAAGGGGCTATACTAGATGCGCGGGGTCATTACATTGTCCGTTTGGAGGAAGGTGGGTGCGCGGAGGCTCTATTGTTGTCGCTACCTAAACGAACACAATTTCCGCGTCAAGCAAAACCCTTCTTACTGACCTTCCTGACTTTTCTTATCTTTTTTCTTTTTTTGTATTGCTGTTATTGTTGTTGTTGTTGTCGTAGTCCCCCCCCCCCTTTTTTTTTCTCCGTTACTTGTTACGTTCCTATTTCCCTTCCTTTCTGTCCTTTCCCCTCCACTCTCAACATGCTATAAGAGGACACACACACGCTGTAAATATTGTTATGTCCTGAAGAAGACGGGGCTCCCGTCGAAACGTAGACAAGATAAACAGTTGTTTTTATGAAGGCGCATATACTTTTATACTTATATATATATATATATATATATATATATATATATATATATATATATATATATATATATATATATATATATATATATATATAACGCAGTGTCTAACAATGAATCTTGTGTACGTCCTCTATCCCGGAGGACGTACTGTCGGCCGCAAAAGTTTGCGGGATGTGCAGCGCGCGGCGGAGCGACGGAAAATTGCATTGCTGCGTCACCTACCGTGATGCGGCGGGTGTTGAGACTATCGGCCGCAGCCTCCGCGATTAGATCCGGCAACTGCACGTAGTCTAAACGCGCCGTCGCTAATCGCCGAGGCCGATAGCCTCAACACCCGCCGCATCACGGTAGATAACGCAGCAGTGCAGTTTTCCGTCGCTCCGCCACGCGCTGCACATCCCGCAAACTTTTGCGGCCGACAGTACACAAGGTATTGAGCCTGGGACCTAAGTTCACTTTTGAACCGAAGGTTCCACCGGCGGAAAAGGTTGCTTTTTCAAGGAATATTTCCCGGTATGTGCCTGAAGGCGAGCAAGTAAGATGCGTGTCTCATTGTGTTGATGTGTGCGCGCGGACGTCGTTGGCTAGACGCAGGCCTTCGCCGGACAAGTATGTCGTGGATTTTTTTGGAGGGAAACGGTCTTAGGTAAAGTCCCTAGATTTTTCCTTTTTACTTAAGTACCGACAACTGCCTCCTTTCACGGCCCTCTCTCACGCGCAGCTGGCGTCCGACGCCATTTTCTTCCTAACTTCGAAGATTTACAAAGCCATGTGCGTCTAAGTACATTAGCCACGCATCGTTCAGCGGACAATATGCTACCGCGACGCGCCTTTCTCCTCCCGTCAACCCCCTGTCATTAGTGAATAGGGGACGCGTTTCACCAGGTGCTGGAAAAGAGTTAGGAAGAACATAACTACCGAAACCGAGCGTTAGCCAATGAGATTCGTCGCCGGCGCTTCAATGGTTGTCGGTACTTAAGAAAGAACAGGGAAAAATCTAGGAACTTTAGTCTTAGGGCATGCTTGTCAGATAAGGAAGGAATGTTTGTGGTCATGACAGAGGGCGTTTTTATGGAAAAGTCTGTTTTCTTTTTCTTTTTTTTTCTTCGGGCCTGATGGCAGGCATGTCACCTCCCCGTTATAAAGGGGACGCTCATGGCATCCATCCATGCATCCTGAAACAGCTGTTTTGAAGAATTTCAAAAGAGTTGAAGTCGAAACAGGGAAGGTGAAGCAGAGGGCGATCGCTATGCTGCAAGATAGGAACCTGTGCAGTCTCGTTAGTAGAGTGAAAAGGGCAAAACAATCGAACTTGCAGGTTTTCTTTTCAGTAAAAACCCATAAACTGGATTCCCCGTCTAGGGCCATCATTTCGGAAAAAGGGAGTTGGCTATCTGAAATATCGACCTGCCTGCAGAAGCACTCAATCTAGTCGATCCTTTTTCTGTTAAGAACTCGGAAGGTGTAGTCGATTTTCTCAGGACAAGTAACCCGGGTTCATGTACGGCTTTCAGCATCGACATTGAGGATATGTTTTACTCCTTACCTCACAGTGAACTTTTGCAGAGTGTTAAGTTGTTGAGGACAATGATGAAGCCTAGTTTGTCAACAGTTGTGGCATTTAATTGGAAAGCTTTCTAGAATTGTTGGCGTTTTACCTGCGGTCTATGTTTGTGGAATGGAAAGGGAGAATATTTGTCCAAAAATCGGCGGTTTGCATTGGTTCGAAGGTGGCACCGGTTTTAAGTCATATTTTTGGGGAGCATGTTGACAGGTCCATCGCCGAGAAGGTACGGGACCTGACCTGCCGTGTTTTCCGTTATGTCGATGATTTTTTGATCATCAGTAAAACCGACAATCAGCCTAGCAAGACTGCAGATATCTTATCCCTATTTAAAGGGGTACTGACACAAAAATTTTGGCCTCGCGTTTTTTTGCTGCAATGTGTTGCTGGGGGCCTGTTAGTCATAACACGGCACACCGTTTGCTGCATCGCGCGGCAGAGACTTAATTACAGGCTTCTCATTACCGACCAGTGTCAGTTTCGGCTTCAAAAAACGACAAGCCTCCGGGTGCAACCATCACCACCTAGCGGCTGCAGCGCACGATCACGTCAGCACACAGAAGTGTGACGCACTTCCGCGCTTGTTCGCTCGTCTCCTCGCATTCGCACGCTTGCCGCACGTGCTGCGCGATGTCATCGCCATCATCGTCCCTCGTTATTCGTCGTCCTCTCATCGTCGTCTGTTGGCGACGATTTCCTTGAGACACCAACAGCGCAGCGGCGAGCGCGTCAAAACAGAAATGCGGCTACGACGTCATCATAACTTGTTGTACCGCTACAATGGTCACGTAGGGAAGAGGG